>NW_027515966.1:0-67598 GCF_048772815.1 Callospermophilus lateralis | reverse complement strand
TTTAGGTTTCACTCTGTTTTCTGCTATATAGATAGATGTGTTTGAAACTCTAAATCAAACACGGTTTGTGCTAGCTCCTTGAAACTTGACCAAATGAAGTAGTTCTAAGTTCTATCTCTATGGTTTGTTTCCTCTTGAAGTACCCCATGCAGAGACTGGCGAAAAACACTTTCGTTTGAAAGGGGTTGCCAAGCTTCCAAAAAACTACTAGTTTGCTGAAATCTCAGCAAACATTTTTTCACCAAATCTTGATGATACTTGGTGGTAATGATCAGTTCACTAATCCCACTTGGCTGCCCAACTTTCACTCTTCTAGGTTCCAGCGTTCGTTTCCAGTAACACTTTGAATTTTTAGGTTTCACTCTGTTTTCTGCTATATAGATAGATGTGTTTGAAACTCTAAATCAAACACGGTGTGTGCTAGCTCCTTGAAACTGGACCAAATGAAGTAGTTCTAAGTTCTATCTCTATGGTTTGTTTCCTCTTGAAGTACCCCATGCAGAGACTGGCGAAAAACACTTTCGTTTGCAAGGGGTTGC
Source organism: Callospermophilus lateralis (assembly GCF_048772815.1). Taxonomy (NCBI): domain Eukaryota; kingdom Metazoa; phylum Chordata; class Mammalia; order Rodentia; family Sciuridae; genus Callospermophilus; species Callospermophilus lateralis. The sequence continues at coordinate 67,059 of NW_027515966.1, read as the reverse complement.
CAAGCTTCCAAAAATCTACTAGTTTGCTGAAATCTCAGCAAACATTTTTTCACCAAATCTTGATGATACTTCGTGGTAATGATCAGTTCACTAATCCCACTTGGCTGCCCAATTTTTATTCTTCTAGGTTGAAGCATTCGTTTCCAGTAACAGTTTGAATTTTCAGGTTTCACTCTGGTTTCTCCTACATAGATAGCTGTGTTTGGAATTCTAAATCACACACGGTTTGTGCTAGCTCCATGAAACTTGACCAAATGAAGTAGTTCTAAGTTCTATCTCTATGGTTTGTTTCCTCTTGAAGTACCCCATGCAGAGACTGGCGAAAAACACTTTCGTTTGAAAGGGGTTGCCAAGCTTCCAAAAAACTATTAGTTTGCTGAAATCTTTCAGCAAACATTTTTTCAACAAATCTTGATGATACTTGGTGGTAATTATCAGTTCACTAATCCCAGTTGGATACCCAATATTTATTCTTCTAGGTTGAAGCATTCGTTTCCAGTAACAGTTTGAATTTTTAGGATTCACTCTGTTTTCTCATACATAGATAGCTGTGTTTGGAATTCTAAATCAAACACGGTTTGTGCTAGCTCCTTGAAACTTGACCAAATGAAGTAGTTCTAAGTTCTATCTCTATGGTTTGTTTCTTCTTGAAGTACCCCATGCAGAGACTGGCGAAAAACACTTTCGTTTGAAAGGGGTTGCCAAGCTTCCAAAAAACTACTAGTTTGCTGAAATCTCAGCAAACATTTTTTCACCAAATCTTGATGATACTTGGTGGTAATGATCAGTTCACTAATCCCACTTGGCTGCCCAACTTTCACTCTTCTAGGTTCAAGCGTTCGTTTCCAGTAACACTTTGAAATTTTAGGTTTCACTCTGTTTTCTGCTATATAGATAGAAGTGTTTGAAACTCTAAATCAAACACGGTTTGTGCTAGCTCCGTGAAGCTTGACCAAATGAAGTAGTTCTAAGTTCTATCTCTATGGTTTGTTTCCTCTTGAAGTACCCCATGCAGAGACTGGCGAAAAACACTTTCGTTTGAAAGGGGTTGCCAAGCTTCCAAAAACTACTAGTTTGCTGAAATCTCAGCGAACATTTTTTCACCAAATCTTGATGATACTTGGTGGTAATGATCAGTTCACTAATCCCACTTGGCTGCCCAATTTTTATTCTTCTAGGTTGAAGCATTCGTTTCCAGTAACAGTTTGAATTTTTAGGTTTCACTCTGTTTTCTCATACATAGATAGCTGTGTTTGGAAATCTAAATCAAACACGTTTGTGCTAGCTCCTTGAAACTTGACCAAATGAAGTAGTCTTAATTCTATCTCTATGGTTTGTTTCCTCTTGAAGTACCCCATGCAGAGATTGGCGAAAAAAACTTTCGTTTGAAAGGGGTTGCCAAGCTTCCAAAAAACTACTAGTTTGCTGAAATCTCAGCAAACATTTTTTCACCAAATCTTGATGATACTTGGTGGTAATGATCAGTTCACTAATCTCACTTCGCTGCCCAACTTTCACTCTTCTAGGTTCAAGCGTTCGTTTCCAGTAACACTTTGAATTTTTAGGTTTCACTCTGTTTTCTGCTATATAGATAGATGTGTTTGAAACACTAAATCAAACACAGTTTGTGCTAGCTCCTTGAAACTTGACCAAATGAAGTAGTTCTAAGTTCTATCTCTATGGTTTGTTTTTTCTTGAAGTACCCCATGCAGAGACTGGCGAAAAACACTTTCGTTTGAAAGGGTTGCCAAGCTTCCAAAAAACTACTAGTTTGCGGAAATCTCAGCGAACATTTTTTCACCAAATCTTGATGATACTTGGTGGTAATGATCAGTTCACTCATCCCACTTGGCTGCCCAATTTTTCTTCTTCTAAGTTGAAGCATTCGTTTCCAGTAACAGTTTGAATTTTTAGGTTTCAATCTGTTTTCTCCTACATAGATAGCTGTGTTTGGAATTCTAAATCAAACACAGTTTGTGCTAGCTCCTTGAAACTTGACCAAATGAAGTAGTCTTAATTCTATCTCTATGGTTTGTTTCCTCTTGAAATACCCCATGCAGAGACTGGCGAAAAACACTTTCGTTTGAAAGGGGTTGCCAAGCTTCCAAAAAACTACTAGTTTGCTGAAATCTCAGCAAACATTTTTTCACCAAATCTTGATGATACTTGGTGGTAATGATCAGTTCACTAATCCCACTTTCCTGCCCAACTTTCACTCTTCTAGGTTCAAGCGTTCATTTCCAGTAACACTTTGAATTTTTAGGTTTCACTCTGTTTTCTGCTATATAGATAGATGTGTTTGAAACTCTAAATCAAACTCGGTTTGTGCTAGCTCCTTGAAACTTGACCAAATGAAGTAGTTCTAAGTTCTATCTCTATGGTTTGTTTCCTCTTGAAGTACCCCATGCAGAGACTGGCGAAAAACACTTTCGTTTGAAAGGTTGCCAAGCTCCCACAAAACTACTAGTTTGCTGAAATCTCAGCAAACATTTTTTCACCAAATCTTGATGATACTTGGTGGTAATGATCAGTTCACTAATCCCACTTGGCTGCCCAACTTTCACTCTTCTAGGTTCCAGCGTTCGTTTCCAGTAACACTTTGAATTTTTAGGTTTCACTCTGTTTTCTGCTATATAGATAGATGTGTTTGAAACTCTAAATCAAACACGGTGTGTGCTAGCTCCTTGAAACTGGACCAAATGAAGTAGTTCTAAGTTCTATCTCTATGGTTTGTTTCCTCTTGAAGTACCCCATGCAGAGACTGGCGAAAAACACTTTCGTTTGAAAGGTGTTGCCAAGCTTCCAAAAATCTACTAGTTTGCTGAAATCTCAGGAAACATTTTTTCACCAAATCTTGATGATACTTGGTGGTAATGATCAGTTCACTAATCCCACTTGTCTGCCCAATTTTTATTCTTCTAGGTTGAAGCATTCGTTTCCAGTAACAGTTTGAATTTTCAGGTTTCACTCTGTTTTCTCCTACATAGATAGCTGTGTTTGGAATTCTAAATCACACACGGTTTGTGCTAGTGCCTTGAAACTTGACCAAATGAAGTAGTTCTAAGTTCTATCTCTATGGTTTGTTTCTTCTTGAAGTACCCCATGCAGAGACTGGCGAAAAACACTTTCGTTTGAAAGGGGTTGCCAAGCTTCCAAAAAACTACTAGTTTGCTGAAATCTCAGCAAACATTTTTTTCACCAAATCTTGATGATACTTGGTGGTAATGATCAGTTCACTAATCCCACTTGGCTGCCCAACTTTCACTCTTCTAGGTTCAAGCGTTCGTTTCCAGTAACACTTTGAAATTTTAGGTTTCACTCTGTTTTCTGCTATATAGATAGAAGTGTTTGAATCTCTAAATCAAACACGGTTTGTGCTAGCTCCGTGAAACTTGACCAAATGAAGTAGTTCTAAGTTCTATCTCTATGGTTTGTTTCCTCTTGAAGTACCCCATGCAGAGACTGGCGAAAAACACTTTCGTTTGAAAGGGGTTGCCAAGCTTCCAAAAAACTACTAGTTTGCTGAAATCTCAGCGAACATTTTTCACCAAATCTTGATGATACTTGGTGGTAATGATCAGTTCACTAATCCCACTTGGCTGCCCAATTTTTATTCTTCTAGGTTGAAGCATTCGTTTCCAGTAACAGTTTGAATTTTTAGGTTTCACTCTGTTTTCTCATACATAGATAGCTGTGTTTGGAATTCTAAATCAAACACGGTTTGTGCTAGCTCCTTGAAACTTGACCAAATGAAGTAGTCTTAATTCTATCTCTATGGTTTGTTTCCTCTTGAAGTACCCCATGCAGAGATTGGCGAAAAACACTTTCGTTGGAAAGGGGTTGCCAAGCTTCCAAAAAACTACTAGTTTGCTGAAATCTCAGCAAACATTTTTTCACCAAATCTTGATGATACTTGGTGGTAATGATCAGTTCACTAATCTCACTTGGCTGCCCAACTTTCACTCTTCTAGGTTCAAGCGTTCGTTTCCAGTAACACTTTGAATTTTTAGGTTTCACTCTGTTTTCTGCTATATAGATAGATGTGTTTGAAACTCTAAATCAAACACAGTTTGTGCTAGCTCCTTGAAACTTGACCAAATGAAGTAGTTCTAAGTTCTATCTCTATGGTTTGTTTCTTCTTGAAATACCCCATGCAGAGACTGGCGAAAAACACTTTCGTTTGAAAGGGGTTGCCAAGCTTCCAAAAAACTACTAGTTTGCTGAAATCTCAGCAAACATTTTTTCACCAAATCTTGATGATACTTGGTGGTAATGATCAGTTCACTAATCCCACTTGGCTGCCCAACTTTCACTCTTCTAGGTTCAAGCGTTCATTTCCAGTAACACTTTGAATTTTTAGGTTTCACTCTGTTTTCTGCTATATAGATAGAAGTGTTTGAAACTCTAAATCAAACACGGTTTGTGCTAGCTCCTTGAAACTTGACCAAATGAAGTAGTTCTAAGTTCTATATCTATGGTTTGTTTCCTCTTGAAGTACCCCATGCAGAGACTGGCGAAAAACACTTTCGTTTGAAAGGGGTTGCCAAGCTTCCAAAAAACTACTAGTTTGCTGAAATCTCAGCAAAGATTTTTTCACCAAATCTTGATGATACTTGGTGGTAATGATCAGTTCACTAATCCCACTTGGCTGCCCAACTTTCACTCTTCTAGGTTCAAGCGTTCGTTTCCAGTAACACTTTGAATTTTTAGGTTTCACTCTGTTTTCTGCTATATAGATAGATGTGTTTGAAACTCTAAATCAAACACGGTGTGTGCTAGCTCCTTGAAACTGGACCAAATGAAGTAGTTCTAAGTTCTATCTCTATGGTTTGTTTCCTCTTGAAGTACCCCATGCAGAGACTGGCGAAAAACACTTTCGTTTGCAAGGGGTTGCCAAGCTTCCAAAAATCTACTAGTTTGCTGAAATCTCAGCAAACATTTTTTCACCAAATCTTGATGATACTTCGTGGTAATGATCAGTTCACTAATCCCACTTGGCTGCCCAATTTTTATTCTTCTAGGTTGAAGCATTCGTTTCCAGTAACAGTTTGAATTTTCAGGTTTCACTCTGGTTTCTCCTACATAGATAGCTGTGTTTGGAATTCTAAATCACACACGGTTTGTGCTAGCTCCATGAAACTTGACCAAATGAAGTAGTTCTAAGTTCTATCTCTATGGTTTGTTTCCTCTTGAAGTACCCCATGCAGAGACTGGCGAAAAACACTTTCGTTTGAAAGGGGTTGCCAAGCTTCCAAAAAACTATTAGTTTGCTGAAATCTCAGCAAACATTTTTTCAACAAATCTTGATGATACTTGGTGGTAATTATCAGTTCACTAATCCCAGTTGGATACCCAATATTTATTCTTCTAGGTTGAAGCATTCGTTTCCAGTAACAGTTTGAATTTTTAGGATTCACTCTGTTTTCTCATACATAGATAGCTGTGTTTGGAATTCTAAATCAAACACGGTTTGTGCTAGCTCCTTGAAACTTGACCAAATGAAGTAGTTCTAAGTTCTATCTCTATGGTTTGTTTCTTCTTGAAGTACCCCATGCAGAGACTGGCGAAAAACACTTTCGTTGAAAGGGGTTGCCAAGCTCCCACAAAACTACTAGTTTGCTGAAATCTCAGCAAACATTTTTTCACCAAATCTTGATGATACTTGGTGGTAATGATCAGTTCACTAATCCCACTTGGCTGCCCAACTTTCACTCTTCTAGGTTCAAGCGTTCGTTTCCAGTAACACTTTGAAATTTTAGGTTTCACTCTGTTTTCTGCTATATAGATAGAAGTGTTTGAATCTCTAAATCAAACACGGTGTGTGCTAGCTCCTTGAAACTGGACCAAATGAAGTAGTTCTAAGTTCTATCTCTATGGTTTGTTTCCTCTTGAAGTACCCCATGCAGAGACTGGCGAAAAACACTTTCGTTTGAAAGGTGTTGCCAAGCTTCCAAAAATCTACTAGTTTGCTGAAATCTCAGGAAACATTTTTTCACCAAATCTTGATGATACTTGGTGGTAATGATCAGTTCACTAATCCCACTTGTCTGCCCAATTTTATTCTTCTAGGTTGAAGCATTCGTTTCCAGTAACAGTTTGAATTTTCAGGTTTCACTCTGTTTTCTCCTACATAGATAGCTGTGTTTGGAATTCTAAATCACACACGGTTTGTTGCTAGTGCCTTGAAACTTGACCAAATGAAGTAGTTCTAAGTTCTATCTCTATGGTTTGTTTCTTCTTGAAGTACCCCATGCAGAGACTGGCGAAAACACTTTCGTTTGAAAGGGGTTGCCAAGCTTCCAAAAAACTACTAGTTTGCTGAAATCTCAGCAAACATTTTTTCACCAAATCTTGATGATACTTGGTGGTAATGATCAGTTCACTAATCCCACTTGGCTGCCCAACTTTCACTCTTCTAGGTTCAAGCGTTCGTTTCCAGTAACACTTTGAAATTTTAGGTTTCACTCTGTTTTCTGCTATATAGATAGAAGTGTTTGAATCTCTAAATCAAACACGGTTTGTGCTAGCTCCGTGAAACTTGACCAAATGAAGTAGTTCTAAGTTCTATCTCTATGGTTTGTTTCCTCTTGAAGTACCCCATGCAGAGACTGGCAAAAACACTTTCGTTTGAAAGGGGTTGCCAAGCTTCCAAAAAACTACTAGTTTGCTGAAATCTCAGCGAACATTTTTTCACCAAATCTTGATGATACTTGGTGGTAATGATCAGTTCACTAATCCCACTTGGCTGCCCAATTTTTATTCTTCTAGGTTGAAGCATTCGTTTCCAGTAACAGTTTGAATTTTTAGGTTTCACTCTGTTTTCTCATACATAGATAGCTGTGTTTGGAATTCTAAATCAAACACGGTTTGTGCTAGCTCCTTGAAACTTGACCAAATGAAGTAGTCTTAATTCTATCTCTATGGTTTGTTTCCTCTTGAAGTACCCCATGCAGAGATTGGCGAAAAACACTTTCGTTTGAAAGGGGTTGCCAAGCCTTCCAAAAAACTACTAGTTTGCTGAAATCTCAGCAAACATTTTTTCACCAAATCTTGATGATACTTGGTGGTAATGATCAGTTCACTAATCTCACTTGGCTGCCCAACTTTCACTCTTCTAGTTCAAGCGTTCGTTTCCAGTAACACTTTGAATTTTTAGGTTTCACTCTGTTTTCTGCTATATAGATAGATGTGTTTGAAACTCTAAATCAAACACAGTTTGTGCTAGCTCCTTGAAACTTGACCAAATGAAGTAGTTCTAAGTTCTATCTCTATGGTTTGTTTCTTCTTGAAGTACCCCATGCAGAGACTGGCGAAAAACACTTTCGTTTGAAAGGGGTTGCCAAGCTTCCAAAAAACTACTAGTTTGCTGAAATCTCAGCAAACATTTTTTCACCAAATCTTGATGATACTTGGTGGTAATGATCAGTTCACTAATCCCACTTGGCTGCCCAACTTTCACTCTTCTAGGTTCAAGCGTTCATTTCCAGTAACACTTTGAATTTTTAGGTTTCACTCTGTTTTCTGCTATATAGATAGAAGTGTTTGAAACTCTAAATCAAACACGGTTTGTGCTAGCTCCTTGAAACTTGACCAAATGAAGTAGTTCTAAGTTCTATATCTATGGTTTGTTTCCTCTTGAAGTACCCCATGCAGAGACTGGCGAAAAACACTTTCGTTTGAAAGGGGTTGCCAAGCTTCCAAAAAACTACTAGTTTGCTGAAATCTCAGCAAAGATTTTTCACCAAATCTTGATGATACTTGGTGGTAATGATCAGTTCACTAATCCCACTTGGCTGCCCAACTTTCACTCTTCTAGGTTCAAGCGTTCGTTTCCAGTAACACTTTGAATTTTTAGGTTTCACTCTGTTTTCTGCTATATAGATAGATGTGTTTGAAACTCTAAATCAACACGGTGTGTGCTAGCTCCTTGAAACTGGACCAAATGAAGTAGTTCTAAGTTCTATCTCTATGGTTTGTTTCCTCTTGAAGTACCCCATGCAGAGACTGGCGAAAAACACTTTCGTTTGCAAGGGGTTGCCAAGCTTCCAAAAATCTACTAGTTTGCTGAAATCTCAGCAAACATTTTTTCACCAAATCTTGATGATACTTCGTGGTAATGATCAGTTCACTAATCCCACTTGGCTGCCCAATTTTTATTCTTCTAGGTTGAAGCATTCGTTTCCAGTAACAGTTTGAATTTTCAGGTTTCACTCTGGTTTCTCCTACATAGATAGCTGTGTTTGGAATTCTAAATCACACACGGTTTGTGCTAGCTCCATGAAACTTGACCAAATGAAGTAGTTCTAAGTTCTATCTCTATGGTTTGTTTCCTCTTGAAGTACCCCATGCAGAGACTGGCGAAAAACACTTTCGTTTGAAAGGGGTTGCCAAGCTTCCAAAAAACTATTAGTTGCTGAAATCTCAGCAAACATTTTTTCAACAAATCTTGATGATACTTGGTGGTAATTATCAGTTCACTAATCCCAGTTGGATACCCATATTTATTCTTCTAGGTTGAAGCATTCGTTTCCAGTAACAGTTTGAATTTTTAGGATTCACTCTGTTTTCTCATACATAGATAGCTGTGTTTGGAATTCTAAATCAAACACGGTTTGTGCTAGCTCCTTGAAACTTGACCAAATGAAGTAGTTCTAAGTTCTATCTCTATGGTTTGTTTCTTCTTGAAGTACCCCATGCAGAGACTGGCGAAAAACACTTTCGTTTGAAAGGGGTTGCCAAGCTTCCAAAAAACTACTAGTTTGCTGAAATCTCAGCAAACATTTTTTCACCAAATCTTGATGATACTTGGTGGTAATGATCAGTTCACTAATCCCACTTGGCTGCCCAACTTTCACTCTTCTAGGTTCAAGCGTTCGTTTCCAGTAACACTTTGAAATTTTAGGTTTCACTCTGTTTTCTGCTATATAGATAGAAGTGTTTGAAACTCTAAATCAAACACGGTTTGTGCTAGCTCCGTGAAGCTTGACCAAATGAAGTAGTTCTAAGTTCTATCTCTATGGTTTGTTTCCTCTTGAGTACCCCATGCAGAGACTGGCGAAAAACACTTTCGTTTGAAAGGGGTTGCCAAGCTTCCAAAAAACTACTAGTTTGCTGAAATCTCAGCGAACATTTTTTCACCAAATCTTGATGATACTTGGTGGTAATGATCAGTTCACTAATCCCACTTGGCTGCCCAATTTTTATTCTTCTAGGTTGAAGCATTCGTTTCCAGTAACAGTTTGAATTTTTTAGGTTTCACTCTGTTTTCTCATACATAGATAGCTGTGTTTGGAATTCTAAATCAAACACGGTTTGTGCTAGCTCCTTGAAACTTGACCAAATGAAGTAGTCTTAATTCTATCTCTATGGTTTGTTTCCTCTTGAAGTACCCCATGCAGAGATTGGCGAAAAAAACTTTCGTTTGAAAGGGGTTGCCAAGCTTCCAAAAACTACTAGTTTGCTGAAATCTCAGCAAACATTTTTTTCACCAAATCTTGATGATACTTGGTGGTAATGATCAGTTCACTAATCTCACTTCGCTGCCCAACTTTCACTCTTCTAGGTTCAAGCGTTCGTTTCCAGTAACACTTTGAATTTTTAGGTTTCACTCTGTTTTCTGCTATATAGATAGATGTGTTTGAAACACTAAATCAAACACAGTTTGTGCTAGCTCCTTGAAACTTGACCAAATGAAGTAGTTCTAAGTTCTATCTCTATGGTTTGTTTTTTCTTGAAGTACCCCATGCAGAGACTGGCGAAAAACACTTTCGTTTGAAAGGGGTTGCCAAGCTTCCAAAAAAACTACTAGTTTGCGGAAATCTCAGCGAACATTTTTTCACCAAATCTTGATGATACTTGGTGGTAATGATCAGTTCACTCATCCCACTTGGCTGCCCAATTTTTCTTCTTCTAAGTTGAAGCATTCGTTTCCAGTAACAGTTTGAATTTTTAGGTTTCAATCTGTTTTCTCCTACATAGATAGCTGTGTTTGGAATTCTAAATCAAACACAGTTTGTGCTAGCTCCTTGAAACTTGACCAAATGAAGTAGTCTTAATTCTATCTCTATGGTTTGTTTCCTCTTGAAATACCCCATGCAGAGACTGGCGAAAAACACTTTCGTTTGAAAGGGGTTGCCAAGCTTCCAAAAAACTACTAGTTTGCTGAAATCTCAGCAAATATTTTTTCACCAAATCTTGATGATACTTGGTGGTAATGATCAGTTCACTAATCCCACTTGGCTGCCCAACTTTTCACTCTTCTAGGTTCAAGCGTTCGTTTCCAGTAACACTTTGAAATTTTAGGTTTCACTCTGTTTTCTGCTATATAGATAGAAGTGTTTGAATCTCTAAATCAAACACGGTTTGTGCTAGCTCCGTGAAACTTGACCAAATGAAGTAGTTCTAAGTTCTATCTCTATGGTTTGTTTCCTCTTGAAGTACCCCATGCAGAGACTGGCGAAAAACACTTTCGTTTGAAAGGGGTTGCCAAGCTTCCAAAAAACTACTAGTTTGCTGAAATCTCAGCGAACATTTTTTCACCAAATCTTGATGATACTTGGTGGTAATGATCAGTTCACTAATCCCACTTGGCTGCCCAATTTTTATTCTTCTAGGTTGAAGCATTCGTTTCCAGTAACAGTTTGAATTTTTAGGTTTCACTCTGTTTTCTCATACATAGATAGCTGTGTTTGGAATTCTAAATCAAACACGGTTTGTGCTAGCTCCTTGAAACTTGACCAAATGAAGTAGTCTTAATTCTATCTCTATGGTTTGTTTCCTCTTGAAGTACCCCATGCAGAGATTGGCGAAAAACACTTTCGTTTGAAAGGGGTTGCCAAGCTTCCAAAAAACTACTAGTTTGCTGAAATCTCAGCAAACATTTTTTCACCAAATCTTGATGATACTTGGTGGTAATGATCAGTTCACTAATCTCACTTGGCTGCCCAACTTTCACTCTTCTAGGTTCAAGCGTTCGTTTCCAGTAACACTTTGAATTTTTAGGTTTCACTCTGTTTTCTGCTATATAGATAGATGTGTTTGAAACTCTAAATCAAACACAGTTTGTGCTAGCTCCTTGAAACTTGACCAAATGAAGTAGTTCTAAGTTCTATCTCTATGGTTTGTTTCTTCTTGAAGTACCCCATGCAGAGACTGGCGAAAAACACTTTCGTTTGAAAGGGGTTGCCAAGCTTCCAAAAAACTACTAGTTTGCTGAAATCTCAGCAAACATTTTTTCACCAAATCTTGATGATACTTGGTGGTAATGATCAGTTCACTAATCCCACTTGGCTGCCCAACTTTCACTCTTCTAGGTTCAAGCGTTCATTTCCAGTAACACTTTGAATTTTTAGGTTTCACTCTGTTTTCTGCTATATAGATAGAAGTGTTTGAAACTCTAAATCAAACACGGTTTGTGCTAGCTCCTTGAAACTTGACCAAATGAAGTAGTTCTAAGTTCTATATCTATGGTTTGTTTCCTCTTGAAGTACCCCATGCAGAGACTGGCGAAAAACACTTTCGTTTGAAAGGGGTTGCCAAGCTTCCAAAAAACTACTAGTTTGCTGAAATCTCAGCAAAGATTTTTTCACCAAATCTTGATGATACTTGGTGGTAATGATCAGTTCACTAATCCCACTTGGCTGCCCAACTTTCACTCTTCTAGGTTCAAGCGTTCGTTTCCAGTAACACTTTGAATTTTTAGGTTTCACTCTGTTTTCTGCTATATAGATAGATGTGTTTGAAACTCTAAATCAAACACGGTGTGTGCTAGCTCCTTGAAACTGGACCAAATGAAGTAGTTCTAAGTTCTATCTCTATGGTTTGTTTCCTCTTGAAGTACCCCATGCAGAGACTGGCGAAAAACACTTTCGTTTGCAAGGGGTTGCCAAGCTTCCAAAAATCTACTAGTTTGCTGAAATCTCAGCAAACATTTTTTCACCAAATCTTGATGATACTTCGTGGTAATGATCAGTTCACTAATCCCACTTGGCTGCCCAATTTTTATTCTTCTAGGTTGAAGCATTCGTTTCCAGTAACAGTTTGAATTTTCAGGTTTCACTCTGGTTTCTCCTACATAGATAGCTGTGTTTGGAATTCTAAATCACACACGGTTTGTGCTAGCTCCATGAAACTTGACCAAATGAAGTAGTTCTAAGTTCTATCTCTATGGTTTGTTTCCTCTTGAAGTACCCCATGCAGAGACTGGCGAAAAACACTTTCGTTTGAAAGGGGTTGCCAAGCTTCCAAAAAACTATTAGTTTGCTGAAATCTCAGCAAACCATTTTTTCAACAAATCTTGATGATACTTGGTGGTAATTATCAGTTCACTAATCCCAGTTGGATACCCAATATTTATTCTTCTAGGTTGAAGCATTCGTTTCCAGTAACAGTTTGAATTTTTAGGATTCACTCTGTTTTCTCATACATAGATAGCTGTGTTTGGAATTCTAAATCAAACACGGTTTGTGCTAGCTCCTTGAAACTTGACCAAATGAAGTAGTTCTAAGTTCTATCTCTATGGTTTGTTTCTTCTTGAAGTACCCCATGCAGAGACTGGCGAAAAACACTTTCGTTTGAAAGGGGTTGCCAAGCTTCCAAAAAACTACTAGTTTGCTGAAATCTCAGCAAACATTTTTTCACCAAATCTTGATGATACTTGGTGGTAATGATCAGTTCACTAATCCCACTTGGCTGCCCAACTTTCACTCTTCTAGGTTCAAGCGTTCGTTTCCAGTAACACTTTGAATTTTAGGTTTCACTCTGTTTTCTGCTATATAGATAGAAGTGTTTGAAACTCTAAATCAAACACGGTTTGTGCTAGCTCCGTGAAGCTTGACCAAATGAAGTAGTTCTAAGTTCTATCTCTATGGTTTGTTTCTCTTGAAGTACCCCATGCAGAGACTGGCGAAAAAACACTTTCGTTTGAAAGGGGTTGCCAAGCTTCCAAAAACTACTAGTTTGCTGAAATCTCAGCGAACATTTTTTCACCAAATCTTGATGATACTTGGTGGTAATGATCAGTTCACTAATCCCACTTGGCTGCCCAATTTTTATTCTTCTAGGTTGAAGCATTCGTTTCCAGTAACAGTTTGAATTTTTAGGTTTCACTCTGTTTTCTCATACATAGATAGCTGTGTTTGGAATTCTAAATCAAAACACGGTTTGTGCTAGCTCCTTGAAACTTGACCAAATGAAGTAGTCTTAATTCTATCTCTATGGTTTGTTTCCTCTTGAAGTACCCCATGCAGAGATTGGCGAAAAAAACTTTCGTTTGAAAGGGGTTGCCAAGCTTCCAAAAAACTACTAGTTTGCTGAAATCTCAGCAAACATTTTTTCACCAAATCTTGATGATACTTGGTGGTAATGATCAGTTCACTAATCTCACTTCGCTGCCCAACTTTCACTCTTCTAGGTTCAAGCGTTCGTTTCCAGTAACACTTTGAATTTTTAGGTTTCACTCTGTTTTCTGCTATATAGATAGATGTGTTTGAAACACTAAATCAAACACAGTTTGTGCTAGCTCCTTGAAACTTGACCAAATGAAGTAGTTCTAAGTTCTATCTCTATGGTTTGTTTTTTCTTGAAGTACCCCATGCAGAGACTGGCGAAAAACACTTTCGTTTGAAAGGGGTTGCCAAGCTTCCAAAAAACTACTAGTTTGCGGAAATCTCAGCGAACATTTTTTCACCAAATCTTGATGATACTTGGTGGTAATGATCAGTTCACTCATCCCACTTGGCTGCCCAATTTTTCTTCTTCTAAGTTGAAGCATTCGTTTCCAGTAACAGTTTGAATTTTTAGGTTTCAATCTGTTTTCTCCTACATAGATAGCTGTGTTTGGAATTCTAAATCAAACACAGTTTGTGCTAGCTCCTTGAAACTTGACCAAATGAAGTAGTCTTAATTCTATCTCTATGGTTTGTTTCCTCTTGAAATACCCCATGCAGAGACTGGCGAAAAACACTTTCGTTTGAAAGGGGTTGCCAAGCTTCCAAAAAACTACTAGTTTGCTGAAATCTCAGCAAACATTTTTTCACCAAATCTTGATGATACTTGGTGGTAATGATCAGTTCACTAATCCCACTTTCCTGCCCAACTTTCACTCTTCTAGGTTCAAGCGTTCATTTCCAGTAACACTTTGAATTTTTAGGTTTCACTCTGTTTTCTGCTATATAGATAGATGTGTTTGAAACTCTAAATCAAACTCGGTTTGTGCTAGCTCCTTGAAACTTGACCAAATGAAGTAGTTCTAAGTTCTATCTCTATGGTTTGTTTCCTCTTGAAGTACCCCATGCAGAGACTGGCGAAAAACACTTTCGTTTGAAAGGGTTGCCAAGCTCCCACAAAACTACTAGTTTGCTGAAATCTCAGCAAACATTTTTTCACCAAATCTTGATGATACTTGGTGGTAATGATCAGTTCACTAATCCCACTTGGCTGCCCAACTTTCACTCTTCTAGGTTCCAGCGTTCGTTTCCAGTAACACTTTGAATTTTTAGGTTTCACTCTGTTTTCTGCTATATAGATAGATGTGTTTGAAACTCTAAATCAAACACGGTGTGTGCTAGCTCCTTGAACCTGGACCAAATGAAGTAGTTCTAAGTTCTATCTCTATGGTTTGTTTCCTCTTGAAGTACCCCATGCAGAGACTGGCGAAAAACACTTTCGTTTGAAAGGTGTTGCCAAGCTTCCAAAAATCTACTAGTTTGCTGAAATCTCAGCAAACATTTTTTCACAAAATCTTGATGATACTTGGTGGTAATGATCAGTTCACTAATCCCACTTGGCTGCCCAATTTTTATTCTTCTAGGTTGAAGCATTCGTTTCCAGTAACAGTTTGAATTTTCAGGTTTCACTCTGTTTTCTCCTACATAGATAGCTGTGTTTGGAATTCTAAATCACACACGGTTTGTGCTAGTGCCTTGAAACTTGACCAAATGAAGTAGTTCTAAGTTCTATCTCTATGGTTTGTTTCTTCTTGAAGTACCCCATGCAGAGACTGGCGAAAAACACTTTCGTTTGAAAGGGGTTGCCAAGCTTCCAAAAAACTACTAGTTTGCTGAAATCTCAGCAAACATTTTTTCACCAAATCTTGATGATACTTGGTGGTAATGATCAGTTCACTAATCCCACTTGGCTGCCCAACTTTCACTCTTCTAGGTTCAAGCGTTCGTTTCCAGTAACACTTTGAAATTTTAGGTTTCACTCTGTTTTCTGCTATATAGATAGAAGTGTTTGAATCTCTAAATCAAACACGGTTTGTGCTAGCTCCGTGAAACTTGACCAAATGAAGTAGTTCTAAGTTCTATCTCTATGGTTTGTTTCCTCTTGAAGTACCCCATGCAGAGACTGGCGAAAAACACTTTCGTTTGAAAGGGGTTGCCAAGCTTCCAAAAAACTACTAGTTTGCTGAAATCTCAGCGAACATTTTTTCACCAAATCTTGATGATACTTGGTGGTAATGATCAGTTCACTAATCCCACTTGGCTGCCCAATTTTTATTCTTCTAGGTTGAAGCATTCGTTTCCAGTAACAGTTTGAATTTTTAGGTTTCACTCTGTTTTCTCATACATAGATAGCTGTGTTTGGAATTCTAAATCAAACACGGTTTGTGCTAGCTCCTTGAAACTTGACCAAATGAAGTAGTCTTAATTCTATCTCTATGGTTTGTTTCCTCTTGAAGTACCCCATGCAGAGATTGGCGAAAAACACTTTCGTTTGAAAGGGGTTGCCAAGCTTCCAAAAAACTACTAGTTTGCTGAAATCTCAGCAAACATTTTTTCACCAAATCTTGATGATACTTGGTGGTAATGATCAGTTCACTAATCTCACTTGGCTGCCCAACTTTCACTCTTCTAGGTTCAAGCGTTCGTTTCCAGTAACACTTTGAATTTTTAGGTTTCACTCTGTTTTCTGCTATATAGATAGATGTGTTTGAAACTCTAAATCAAACACAGTTTGTGCTAGCTCCTTGAAACTTGACCAAATGAAGTAGTTCTAAGTTCTATCTCTATGGTTTGTTTCTTCTTGAAGTACCCCATGCAGAGACTGGCGAAAAACACTTTCGTTTGAAAGGGGTTGCCAAGCTTCCAAAAAACTACTAGTTTGCTGAAATCTCAGCAAACATTTTTTCACCAAATCTTGATGATACTTGGTGGTAATGATCAGTTCACTAATCCCACTTGGCTGCCCAACTTTCACTCTTCTAGGTTCAAGCGTTCATTTCCAGTAACACTTTGAATTTTTAGGTTTCACTCTGTTTTCTGCTATATAGATAGAAGTGTTTGAAACTCTAAATCAAACACGGTTTGTGCTAGCTCCTTGAAACTTGACCAAATGAAGTAGTTCTAAGTTCTATATCTATGGTTTGTTTCCTCTTGAAGTACCCCATGCAGAGACTGGCGAAAAACACTTTCGTTTGAAAGGGGTTGCCAAGCTTCCAAAAAACTACTAGTTTGCTGAAATCTCAGCAAAGATTTTTTCACCAAATCTTGATGATACTTGGTGGTAATGATCAGTTCACTAATCCCACTTGGCTGCCCAACTTTCACTCTTCTAGGTTCAAGCGTTCGTTTCCAGTAACACTTTGAATTTTTAGGTTTCACTCTGTTTTCTGCTATATAGATAGATGTGTTTGAAACTCTAAATCAAACACGGTTTGTGCTAGCTCCGTGAAACTTGACCAAATGAAGTAGTTCTAAGTTCTATATCTATGGTTTGTTTCCTCTTGAAGTACCCCATGCAGAGACTGGCGAAAAACACTTTCGTTTGAAAGGGGTTGCCAAGCTTCCAAAAAACTACTAGTTTGCTGAAATCTCAGCGAACATTTTTTCACCAAATCTTGATGATACTTGGTGGTAATGATCAGTTCACTCATCCCACTTGGCTGCCCAATTTTTATTCTTCTAAGTTGAAGCATTCGTTTCCAGTAACAGTTTGAATTTTTAGGTTTCACTCTGTTTTCTCATACATAGATAGCTGTGTTTGGAATTCTAAATCAAACACGGTTTGTGCTAGCTCCTTGAAACTTGACCAAATGAAGTAGTTCTAAGTTCTATCTCTATGGTTTGTTTCCTCTTGAAGTACCCCATGCAGAGACTGGCGAAAAACACTTTCGTTTCAAAGGGATTGCCAAGCTTCCAAAAAACTACTAGTTTGCTGAAATCTCAGCAAACCTTTTTTCACCAAATCTTGATGATACTTGGTGGTAATGATCAGTTCACTAATCCCACTGTCCTGCCCAACTTTCACTCTTCTAGGTTCAAGCGTTCGTTTCCAGTAACACTTTGAATTTTTAGGTTTCACTCTGTTTTCTGCTATATAGATAGATGTGTTTGAAACTCTAAATCAAACACGGTTTGTGCTAGCTCCTTGAAACTTGACCAAATGAAGTAGTTCTAAGTTCTATCTCTATGGTTTGTTTCTTCTTGAAGTACGCCATGCAGAGACTGGCGAAAAACACTTTCGTTTGAAAGGGGTTGCCAAGCTTCCAAAAAACTACTAGTTTGCTGAAATCTCAGCAAATATTTTTTCACCTAATCTTGATGATACTTGGTGGTAATGATCAGTTCACTAATCTCACTTGGCTGCCCAACTTTCACTCTTCTAGGTTCAAGCGTTCGTTTCCAGTAACACTTTGAATTTTTAGGATTCACTCTGTTTTCTGCTATATAGATAGATGTGTTTGAAACTCTAAATCAAACACGGTTTGTGCTAGCTCCTTGAAACTTGACCAAATGAAGTAGTTCTAAGTTCTATCTCTATGGTTTGTTTCCTCTTGAAGTACCCCATGCAGAGACTGGTGAAAAACACTTTCGTTTGAAAGGGGTTGCCAAGCTTCCAAAAAACTACTAGTTTGCTGAAATCTCAGCAAACCTTTTTTCACCAAATCTTGATGATTCTTGGTGGTAATGATCAGTTCACTAATCCCACTTGGCTGCCCAACTTTCACTCTTCTAGGTTCCAGCGTTCGTTTCCAGTAACACTTTGAATTTTTAGGTTTCACTCTGTTTTCTGCTATATAGATAGATGTGTTTGAAACTCTAAATCAAACACGGTGTGTGCTAGCTCCTTGAAACTTGACCAAATGAAGTAGTTCTAAGTTCTATCTCTATGGTTTGTTTCCTCTTGAAGTACCCCATGCAGAGACTGGCCAAAAACACTTTCGTTTGAAAGGGGTTGCCAAGCTTCCAAAAAACTACTAGTTTGCTGAAATCTCAGCAAACATTTTTTCACCAAATCTTGATGATACTTGGTGGTAATGATCAGTTCACTAAGCCAACTTGGCTGCCCAATTTTTACTCTTCTAGGTTCAAGCGTTCGTTTCCAGTAACACTTTGAATTTTTAGGTTTCACTCTGTTTTCTGCTATATAGATAGATGTGTTTGAAATTCTACATCAAACACGGTTTGTGCTAGCTCCTTGAAACTTGACCAAATGAAGTAGTTCTAAGTTCTATCTCTATGGTTTGTTTCCTCTTGAAGTACCCCATGCAGAGACTGGCGAAAAACACTTTCGTTTGAAAGGGGTAGCCAAGCTTCCAAAAACTATTAGTTCGCTGAAATCTCAGCAAACATTTTTTCAACAAATCTTGATGATACTTGGTGGTAATGATCAGTTCACTAATCCCACTTGGATACCCAATTTTTATTCTTCTAGGTTGAAGCATTCGTTTCCAGTAACAGTTTGAATTTTTAAAATTCACTCTGTTTTCTCATACATAGATAGCTGTGTTTGGAATTCTAAATCAAACACGGTTTGTGCTAGCTCCTTGAAACTTGACCAAATGAAGTAGTTCTAAGTTCTATCTCTATGGTTTGTTTCTTCTTGAAGTACCCCATGCAGAGACTGGCGAAAAACACTTTCGTTTTAAAGGGGTTGCCAAGCTTCCAAAAAACTACTAGTTTGCTGAAATCTCAGCAAATATTTTTTCACCAAATCTTGATGATACTTGGTTGTAATGATCAGTTCACTAATCCCACTTGGCTGCCCAACTTTCACTCTTCTAGGTTCAAGCGTTCGTTTCCAGTAACACTTTGAATTTTTAGGTTTCACTCTGTTTTCTGCTATATAGATAGATGTGTTTGAAACTCTAAATCAAACACGGTGTGTGCTAGCTCCTTGAAACTTGACCAAATGAAGTAGTTCTGTGTTCTATCTCTATGGTTTGTTTCCTCTTGAAGTACCCCATGCAGAGACTGGCGAAAAACACTTTCGTTTGAAAGGGGTTGCCAAGCTTCCAAAAAACTACTAGTTTGCTGAAATCTCAGCAAACATTTTTTCACCAAATCTTGATGATACTTGGTGGTAATGATCAGTTCACTAATCCCACTTGGCTGCCCAACTTTCACTCTTCTAGTTTCCAGCGTTCGTTTCCAGTAACACTTTGAATTTTTAGGTTTCACTCTGTTTTCTGCTATATAGATAGAAGTGTTTGAAACTCTAAATCAAACACGGTGTGTGCTAGCTCCTTGAAACTTGACCAAATGAAGTAGTTCTAAGTTCTATCTCTATGGTTTGTTTCCTCTTGAAGTACCCCATGCAGAGACTGGCGAAAAACACTTTCGTTTGAAAGGGGTTGCCAAGCTTCCAAAAAACTACTAGTTTGCTGAAATCTCAGCAAACATTTTTTCACCAAATCTTGATGATACTTGGTGGTAATGATCAGTTCACTAATCCCACTTGGCTGCCCAACTTTCACTCTTCTAGGTTCCAGCGTTCGTTTCCAGTAACACTTTGAATTTTTAGGTTTCACTCTGTTTTCTGCTATATAGATAGATGTGTTTGAAACTCTAAATCAAACACGGTGTGTGCTAGCTCCTTGAAATTTGACCAAATGAAGTAGTTCTAAGTTCTATCTCTATGGTTTGTTTCCTCTTGAAGTACCCCATGCAGAGACTGTCGAAAAACACTTTCGTTTGAAAGGGGTTGCCAAGCTTCCAAAAAACTACTAGTTTGCTGAAATCTCAGGAAACATTTTTTCACCAAATCTTGATGATACTTGGTGGTAATGATCAGTTCACTAATCCAACATGGCTGCCCAATTTTTATTCTTCTAGGTTGAAGCATTCTTTCCAGTAACAGTTTGAATTTTTAGGTTTCACTCTGTTTTCTCCTACATAGATAGCTGTGTTTGGAATTCTAAATCAAACACGGTTTGTGCTAGCTCCTTGAAACTTGACCAAATGAAGTAGTTCTAAGTTCTATCTCTATGGTTTGTTTCCTCTTGAAATACCCCATGCAGAGACTGGCGAAAAACACTTTCGTTTGAAAGGGGTTGTTAAGCTTCCAAAAAACTACTAGTTTGCTGAAATCTCAGCAAACATTTTTTCAAAAAAATCTTGATGATACTTGGTGGTAATGATCAGTTCACTAATCCCACTGTCCTGCCCAACTTTCACTCTTCTAGGTTCAAGCGTTCGTTTCCAGTAACACTTTGAATTTTTAGGTTTCACTCTGTTTTCTGCTATATAGATAGATGTGTTTGAAACTCTAAATCAAACACGGTGTGTGCTAGCTCCTTGAAACTTGACCAAATGAAGTAGTTCTAAGTTCTATCTCTATGGTTTGTTTCCTCTTGAAGTACCCCATGCAGAGACTGGCGAAAAACACTTTTGTTTGAAAGGGGTTGCCAAGCTTCCAAAAATCTACTAGTTTGCTGAAATCTCAGCAAACATTTTTTCACCAAATCTTGATGATACTTCGTGGTAATGATCAGTTCACTAATCCCACTTGGCTGCCCAATTTTTATTCTTCTAGGTTGAAGCATTCGTTTCCAGTAACAGTTTGAATTTTTAGGTTTCACTCTGTTTTCTCATACATAGATAGCTGTGTTTGGAATTCTAAATCAAACACGGTTTGTGCTAGCTCCTTGAAACTTGACCAAATGAAGTAGTTCTAAGTTCTATCTCTATGGTTTGTTTCCTCTTGAAGTACCCCATGCAGAGACTGGCGAAAAACACTTTCGTTTCAAAGGGATTGCCAAGCTTCCAAAAAACTACTAGTTTGCTGAAATCTCAGCAAACCTTTTTTCACCAAATCTTGATGATACTTGGTGGTAATGATCAGTTCACTAATCCCACTGTCCTGCCCAACTTTCACTCTTCTAGGTTCAAGCGTTCGTTTCCAGTAACACTTTGAATTTTTAGGTTTCACTCTGTTTTCTGCTATATAGATAGATGTGTTTGAAACTCTAAATCAAACACGGTTTGTGCTAGCTCCTTGAAACTTGACCAAATGAAGTAGTTCTAAGTTCTATCTCTATGGTTTGTTTCTTCTTGAAGTACGCCATGCAGAGACTGGCGAAAAACACTTTCGTTTGAAAGGGGTTGCCAAGCTTCCAAAAAACTACTAGTTTGCTGAAATCTCAGCAAATATTTTTTCACCTAATCTTGATGATACTTGGTGGTAATGATCAGTTCACTAATCTCACTTGGCTGCCCAACTTTCACTCTTCTAGGTTCAAGCGTTCGTTTCCAGTAACACTTTGAATTTTTAGGATTCACTCTGTTTTCTGCTATATAGATAGATGTGTTTGAAACTCTAAATCAAACACGGTTTGTGCTAGCTCCTTGAAACTTGACCAAATGAAGTAGTTCTAAGTTCTATCTCTATGGTTTGTTTCCTCTTGAAGTACCCCATGCAGAGACTGGTGAAAAACACTTTCGTTTGAAAGGGGTTGCCAAGCTTCCAAAAAACTACTAGTTTGCTGAAATCTCAGCAAACCTTAAAAAGGTTTGCTGAGATTTCAGCCAAACTAGTAGTTCTTTTGGAAGCCCCACTTGGCTGCCCCACTTTCACTCTTCTAGGTTCCAGCGTTCGTTTCCAGTAACACTTTGAATTTTTAGGTTTCACTCTGTTTTCTGCTATATAGATAGATGTGTTTGAAACTCTAAATCAAACACGGTGTGTGCTAGCTCCTTGAAACTTGACCAAATGAAGTAGTTCTAAGTTCTATCTCTATGGTTTGTTTCCTCTTGAAGTACCCCATGCAGAGACTGGCCAAAAAACACTTTCGTTTGAAAGGGGTTGCCAAGCTTCCAAAAAACTACTAGTTTGCTGAAATCTCAGCAAACATTTTTTCACCAAATCTTGATGATACTTGGTGGTAATGATCAGTTCACTAAGCCAACTTGGCTGCCCAATTTTTACTCTTCTAGGTTCAAGCGTTCGTTTCCAGTAACACTTTGAATTTTTAGGTTTCACTCTGTTTTCTGCTATATAGATAGATGTGTTTGAAATTCTACATCAAACACGGTTTGTGCTAGCTCCTTGAAACTTGACCAAATGAAGTAGTTCTAAGTTCTATCTCTATGGTTTGTTTCCTCTTGAAGTACCCCATGCAGAGACTGGCGAAAAACACTTTCGTTTGAAAGGGGTAGCCAACCTTCCAAAAAACTATTAGTTCGCTGAAATCTCAGCAAACATTTTTTCAACAAATCTTGATGATACTTGGTGGTAATGATCAGTTCACTAATCCCACTTGGATACCCAATTTTTATTCTTCTAGGTTGAAGCATTCGTTTCCAGTAACAGTTTGAATTTTTAAAATTCACTCTGTTTTCTCATACATAGATAGCTGTGTTTGGAATTCTAAATCAAACACGGTTTGTGCTAGCTCCTTGAAACTTGACCAAATGAAGTAGTTCTAAGTTCTATCTCTATGGTTTGTTTCTTCTTGAAGTACCCCATGCAGAGACTGGCGAAAAACACTTTCGTTTGAAAGGGGTTGCCAAGCTTCCAAAAAACTACTAGTTTGCTGAAATCTCAGCAAATATTTTTTCACCAAATCTTGATGATACTTGGTTGTAATGATCAGTTCACTAATCCCACTTGGCTGCCCAACTTTCACTCTTCTAGGTTCAAGCGTTCGTTTCCAGTAACACTTTGAATTTTTAGGTTTCACTCTGTTTTCTGCTATATAGATAGATGTGTTTGAAACTCTAAATCAAACACGGTGTGTGCTAGCTCCTTGAAACTTGACCAAATGAAGTAGTTCTATGTTCTATCTCTATGGTTTGTTTCCTCTTGAAGTACCCCATGCAGAGACTGGCGAAAAACACTTTCGTTTGAAAGGGGTTGCCAAGCTTCCAAAAAACTACTAGTTTGCTGAAATCTCAGCAAACATTTTTTCACCAAATCTTGATGATACTTGGTGGTAATGATCAGTTCACTAATCCCACTTGGCTGCCCAACTTTCACTCTTCTAGGTTCCAGCGTTCGTTTCCAGTAACACTTTGAATTTTTAGGTTTCACTCTGTTTTCTGCTATATAGATAGAAGTGTTTGAAACTCTAAATCAAACACGGTGTGTGCTAGCTCCTTGAAACTTGACCAAATGAAGTAGTTCTAAGTTCTATCTCTATGGTTTGTTTCCTCTTGAAGTACCCCATGCAGAGACTGGCGAAAAACACTTTCGTTTGAAAGGGGTTGCCAAGCTTCCAAAAAACTACTAGTTTGCTGAAATCTCAGCAAACATTTTTTCACCAAATCTTGATGATACTTGGTGGTAATGATCAGTTCACTAATCCCACTTGGCTGCCCAACTTTCACTCTTCTAGGTTCCAGCGTTCGTTTCCAGTAACACTTTGAATTTTTAGGTTTCACTCTGTTTTCTGCTATATAGATAGATGTGTTTGAAACTCTAAATCAAACACGGTGTGTGCTAGCTCCTTGAAATTTGACCAAATGAAGTAGTTCTAAGTTCTATCTCTATGGTTTGTTTCCTCTTGAAGTACCCCATGCAGAGACTGGCGAAAAACACTTTCGTTTGAAAGGGGTTGCCAAGCTTCCAAAAAACTACTAGTTTGCTGAAATCTCAGGAAACATTTTTTCACCAAATCTTGATGATACTTGGTGGTAATGATCAGTTCACTAATCCAACTTGGCTGCCCAATTTTTATTCTTCTAGGTTGAAGCATTCTTTCCAGTAACAGTTTGAATTTTTAGGTTTCACTCTGTTTTCTCCTACATAGATAGCTGTGTTTGGAATTCTAAATCAAACACGGTTTGTGCTATCTCCTTGAAACTTGACCAAATGAAGTAGTTCTAAGTTCTATCTCTATGGTTTGTTTCCTCTTGAAATACCCCATGCAGAGACTGGCGAAAAACACTTTCGTTTGAAAGGGGTTGTTAAGCTTCCAAAAAACTACTAGTTTGCTGAAATCTCAGCAAACATTTTTTCAAAAAAATCTTGATGATACTTGGTGGTAATGATCAGTTCACTAATCCCACTGTCCTGCCCAACTTTCACTCTTCTAGGTTCAAGCGTTCGTTTCCAGTAACACTTTGAATTTTTAGGTTTCACTCTGTTTTCTGCTATATAGATAGATGTGTTTGAAACTCTAAATCAAACACGGTTTGTGCTAGCTCCGTGAAACTTGACCAAATGAAGTAGTTCTAAGTTCTATCTCTATGGTTTGTTTCCAATTGAAGTACCCCATGCAGAGACTGGCGAAAAACACTTTCGTTTGAAAGGGGTTGCCAAGCTTCCAAAAAACTACTAGTTTGCTGAAATCTCAGCAAACCTTTTTTCACCAAATCTTGATGATACTTGGTGATAATGATCAGTTCACTAATCCCACTTGGCTGCCCAACTTTCACTCTTCTAGGTTCAAGCGTTCCTTTCCAGTAACACTTTGAATTTTTAGGTTTCACTCTGTTTTCTGCTATATAGATATATGTGTTTGAAACTCTAAATCAAACACGGTTTGTGCTAGTGCCTTGAAACTTGACCAAATGAAGTAGTTCTAAGTTCTATCTCTATGGTTTGTTTCCTCTTGAAGTACCTCATGCAGAGACTGGTGAAAAACACTTTCGTTTGAAAGGGGTTGCCAAGCTTCCAAAAAACTACTAGTTTGCTGAAATCTCAGCAAACCTTTTTTCACCAAATCTTGATGATACTTGGTGGTAATGATCAGTTCACTAATCTCACTTGGCTGTCCAACTTTCACTCTTCTAGGTTCAAGCATTCGTTTCCAGTAACACTTTGAATTTTTAGGTTTCACTCTGTTTTCTGCTATATAGATAGATGTGTTTGAATCTCTAAATCAAACACGGTTTGTGCTAGCTCCTTGAAACTTGACCAAATGAAGTAGTTCTAAGTTCTATCTCTATGGTTTGTTTCTTCTTGAAGTACCCCATGCAGAGACTGGCGAAAAACACTTTCGTTTGAAAGGGGTTGCCATGCTTCCAAAAAACTACTAGTTTGCTGAAACCTCAGCAAACTTTTTTTCACCAAATCTTGATGATACTTGGTGGTAATGATCAGTTCACTAATCCCACTTGGCTTCCCAACTTTCACTCTTCTAGGTTCAAGTGTTCGTTTCCAGTAACACTTTGAATTTTTAGGTTTCACTCTGTTTTCTGCTATATAGATAGATGTGTTTGAAACTCTAAATCAAACACGGTGTGTGCTAGCTCCTTGAAACTTGACCAAATGAAGTAGTTCTAAGTTCTATCTCTATGGTTTGTTTCCTCTTGAAGTACCCCATGCAGAGACTGGCGAAAAACACTTTTGTTTGAAAGGGGTTGCCAAGCTTCCAAAAATCTACTAGTTTGCTGAAATCTCAGCAAACATTTTTTCACCAAATCTTGATGATACTTCGTGGTAATGATCAGTTCACTAATCCCACTTGGCTGCCCAATTTTTATTCTTCTAGGTTGAAGCATTCGTTTCCAGTAACAGTTTGAATTTTTAGGTTTCACTCTGTTTTCTCATACATAGATAGCTGTGTTTGGAATTCTAAATCAAACACGGTTTGTGCTAGCTCCTTGAAACTTGACCAAATGAAGTAGTTCTAAGTTCTATCTCTATGGTTTGTTTCCTCTTGAAGTACCCCATGCAGAGACTGGCGAAAAACACTTTCGTTTGAAAGGGGTTGCCAAGCTTCCAAAAAACTACTAGTTTGCTGAAATCTCAGCAAACCTTTTTTCACCAAATCTTGATGATACTTGGTGGTAATGATCAGTTCACTAATCCCACTGGCCTGCCCAACTTTCACTCTTCTAGGTTCAAGCATTCGTTTCCAGTAACACTTTGAATTTTTAGGTTTCACTCTGTTTTCTGCTATATAGATAGATGTGTTTGAAACTCTAAATCAAACACGGTTTGTGCTAGCTCCTTGAAACTTGACCAAATGAAGTAGTTCTAAGTTCTATCTCTATGGTTTGTTTCTTCTTGAAGTACCCCATGCAGAGACTGGCGAAAAACACTTTCGTTTGAAAGGGGTTGCCAAGCTTCCAAAAAACTACTAGTTTGCTGAAATCTCAGCAAATATTTTTTCACCAAATCTTGATGATACTTGGTGGTAATGATCAGTTCACTAATCTCACTTGGCTGCCCAACTTTCACTCTTCTAGGTTCAAGCGTTCGTTTCCAGTAACACTTTGAATTTTTAGGATTCACTCTGTTTTCTGCTATATAGATAGATGTGTTTGAAACTCTAAATCAAACACGGTTTGTGCTAGCTCCTTGAAACTTGACCAAATGAAGTAGTTCTAAGTTCTATCTCTATGGTTTGTTTCCTCTTGAAGTACCCCATGCAGAGACTGGCGAAAAACACTTTCGTTTGAAAGGGGTTGCCAAGCTTCCAAAAATCTACTAGTTTGCTGAAATCTCAGCAAACATTTTTTCACCAAATCTTGATGATACTTGGTGGTAATGATCAGTTCACTAATCCCACTTGGCTGCCCAATTTTTATTCTTCTAGGTTGAAGCATTCGTTTCCAGTAACAGTTTGAATTTTTAGGTTTCACTCTGTTTTCTCATACATAGATAGCTGTGTTTGGAATTCTAAATCAAACACGGTTTGTGCTAGCTCCTTGAAACTTGACCAAATGAAGTAGTTCTAAGTTCTATCTCTATGGTTTGTTTCCTCTTGAAGTACCCCATGCAGAGACTGGTGAAAAACACTTTCGTTTGAAAGGGGTTGCCAAGCTTCCAAAAAACTACTAGTTTGCTGAAATCTCAGCAAACCTTTTTTCACCAAATCTTGATGATACTTGGTGGTAATGATCAGTTCACTAATCCCACTTGGCTGCCCAACTTTCACTCTTCTAGGTTCAAGCATTCGTTTCCAGTAACACTTTGAATTTTTAGGTTTCACTCTGTTTTCTGCTATATAGATAGATGTGTTTGAATCTCTAAATCAAACACGGTTTGTGCTAGCTCCTTGAAACTTGACCAAATGAAGTAGTTCTAAGTTCTATCTCTATGGTTTGTTTCTTCTTGAAGTACCCCATGCAGAGACTGGCGAAAAACACTTTCGTTTGAAAGGGGTTGCCAAGCTTCCAAAAAACTACTAGTTTGCTGAAATCTCAGCAAACATTTTTTCAACAAATCTTGATGATACTTGGTGGTAATGATCAGTTCACTAATCCCACTTGGCTGCCCAACTTTCACTCTTCTAGGTTCAAGCGTTCGTTTCCAGTAACACTTTGAATTTTTAGGTTTCACTCTGTTTTCTGCTATATAGATAGATGTGTTTGAAACTCTAAATCAAACACGGTTTGTGCTAGCTCCTTGAAACTTGACCAAATGAAGTAGTTCTAAGTTCTATCTCTATGGTTTGTTTCCTCTTGAAGTACCCCATGCAGAGACTGGCGAAAAACACTTTCGTTTGAAAGGGGTTGCCAAGCTTCCAAAAAACTACTAGTTTGCTGAAATCTCAGCAAACATTTTTTCACCAAATCTTGATGATACTTGGTGGTAATGATCAGTTCACTAATCCCACTTGGCTGCCCAACTTTCACTCTTCTAGGTTCAAGCATTCGTTTCCAGTAACACTTTGAATTTTTAGGTTTCACTCTGTTTTCTGCTATATAGATAGATGTGTTTGAATCTCTAAATCAAACACGGTTTGTGCTAGCTCCTTGAAACTTGACCAAATGAAGTAGTTCTAAGTTCTATCTCTATGGTTTGTTTCCTCTTGAAGTACCCCATGCAGAGACTGGCGAAAAACACTTTCGTTTGAAAGGGGTTGCCAAGCTTCCAAAAAACTACTAGTTTGCTGAAATCTCAGCAAACATTTTTTCACCAAATCTTGATGATACTTGGTGGTAATGATCAGTTCACTAATCTCACTTGGCTGCCCAACTTTCACTCTTCTAGGTTCAAGCATTCGTTTCCAGTAACACTTTGAATTTTTAGGTTTCACTCTGTTTTCTGCTATATAGATAGATGTGTTTGGAATTCTAAATCAAACACGGTTTGTGCTAGCTCCTTGAAACTTGACCAAATGAAGTAGTTCTAAGTTCTATCTCTATGGTTTGTTTCCTCTTGAAGTACCCCATGCAGAGACTGGCGAAAAACACTTTCGTTTGAAAGGGGTTGCCAAGCTTCCAAAAAACTACTAGTTTGCTGAAATCTCAGCAAACATTTTTTCACCAAATCTTGATGATACTTGGTGGTAATGATCAGTTCACTAATCCCACTTGGCTGCCCAACTTTCACTCTTCTAGGTTCAAGCATTCGTTTCCAGTAACACTTTGAATTTTTAGGTTTCACTCTGTTTTCTGCTATATAGATAGATGTGTTTGAATCTCTAAATCAAACACGGTTTGTGCTAGCTCCTTGAAACTTGACCAAATGAAGTAGTTCTAAGTTCTATCTCTATGGTTTGTTTCCTCTTGAAGTACCCCATGCAGAGACTGGCGAAAAACACTTTCGTTTGAAAGGGGTTGCCAAGCTTCCAAAAAACTACTAGTTTGCTGAAATCTCAGCAAACATTTTTTCACCAAATCTTGATGATACTTGGTGGTAATGATCAGTTCACTAATCCCACTTGGCTGCCCAACTTTCACTCTTCTAGGTTCAAGCGTTCGTTTCCAGTAACACTTTGAATTTTTAGGTTTCACTCTGTTTTCTGCTATATAGATAGATGTGTTTGAAACTCTAAATCAAACACGGTGTGTGCTAGCTCCTTGAAACTTGACCAAATGAAGTAGTTCTAAGTTCTATCTCTATGGTTTGTTTCCTCTTGAAGTACCCCATGCAGAGACTGGCGAAAAACACTTTCGTTTGAAAGGGGTTGCCAAGCTTCCAAAAAACTACTAGTTTGCTGAAATCTCAGCAAACATTTTTTCACCAAATCTTGATGATACTTGGTGGTAATGATCAGTTCACTAATCCCACTTGGCTGCCCAACTTTCACTCTTCTAGGTTCAAGCGTTCGTTTCCAGTAACACTTTGAATTTTTAGGTTTCACTCTGTTTTCTGCTATATAGATAGATGTGTTTGAATCTCTAAATCAAACACGGTTTGTGCTAGCTCCTTGAAACTTGACCAAATGAAGTAGTTCTAAGTTCTATCTCTATGGTTTGTTTCCTCTTGAAGTACCCCATGCAGAGACTGGCGAAAAACACTTTCGTTTGAAAGGGGTTGCCAAGCTTCCAAAAAACTACTAGTTTGCTGAAATCTCAGCAAACATTTTTTCACCAAATCTTGATGATACTTGGTGGTAATGATCAGTTCACTAATCCCACTTGGCTGCCCAACTTTCACTCTTCTAGGTTCAAGCATTCGTTTCCAGTAACACTTTGAATTTTTAGGTTTCACTCTGTTTTCTGCTATATAGATAGATGTGTTTGGAATTCTAAATCAAACACGGTTTGTGCTAGCTCCTTGAAACTTGACCAAATGAAGTAGTTCTAAGTTCTATCTCTATGGTTTGTTTCCTCTTGAAGTACCCCATGCAGAGACTGGTGAAAAACACTTTCGTTTGAAAGGGGTTGCCAAGCTTCCAAAAAACTACTAGTTTGCTGAAATCTCAGCAAACCTTTTTTCACCAAATCTTGATGATACTTGGTGGTAATGATCAGTTCACTAATCTCACTTGGCTGCCCAACTTTCACTCTTCTAGGTTCAAGCGTTCGTTTCCAGTAACACTTTGAATTTTTAGGTTTCACTCTGTTTTCTGCTATATAGATAGATGTGTTTGAATCTCTAAATCAAACACGGTTTGTGCTAGCTCCTTGAAACTTGACCAAATGAAGTAGTTCTAAGTTCTATCTCTATGGTTTGTTTCTTCTTGAAGTACCCCATGCAGAGACTGGCGAAAAACACTTTCGTTTGAAAGGGGTTGCCAAGCTTCCAAAAAACTACTAGTTTGCTGAAATCTCAGCAAACATTTTTTCACCAAATCTTGATGATACTTGGTGGTAATGATCAGTTCACTAATCCCACTTGGCTGCCCAACTTTCACTCTTCTAGGTTCAAGCGTTCGTTTCCAGTAACACTTTGAATTTTTAGGTTTCACTCTGTTTTCTGCTATATAGATAGATGTGTTTGAAACTCTAAATCAAACACGGTGTGTGCTAGCTCCTTGAAACTTGACCAAATGAAGTAGTTCTAAGTTCTATCTCTATGGTTTGTTTCCTCTTGAAGTACCCCATGCAGAGACTGGCGAAAAACACTTTCGTTTGGAAGGGGTTGCCAAGCTTCCAAAAATCAACTAGTTTGCTGAAATCTCAGCAAACATTTTTTCACCAAATCTTGATGATACTTGGTGGTAATGATCAGTTCACTAATCCCACTTGGCTGCCCAATTTTTATTCTTCTAGGTTGAAGCATTCGTTTTCAGTAACAGTTTGAATTTTTAGGTTTCACTCTGCTTTCTCATACATAGATAGCTGTGTTTGGAATTCTAAATCAAACACGGTTTGTGCTAGCTCCTTGAAACTTGACCAAATGAAGTAGTTCTAAGTTCTATCTCTATGGTTTGTTTCCTCTTGAAGTACCCCATGCAGAGACTGGTGAAAAATACTTTCGTTTGAAAGGGGTTGCCAAGCTTCCAAAAAAATACTAGTTTGCTGAAATCTCAGCAAACCTTTTTTCACCAAATCTTGAAGATACTTGGTGGTAATGATCAGTTCACTAATCTCACTTCGCTGCCCATTTTCACTCTTCTAGGTTCAAGCATTCGTTTCCAGTAAAACTTTGAATTTTTAGGTTTCACTCTGTTTTCTGCTATATAGATAGATGTGTTTGAATCTCTAAATCAAACACGGTTTGTGCTAGCTCCTTGAAACTTGACCAAATGAAGTAGTTCTAAGTTCTATCTCTATGGTTTGTTTCTTCTTGAAGTACCCCATGCAGAGACTGGCGAAAAACACTTTCGTTTGAAAGGGGTTGCCAAGCTTCCAAAAAACTACTAGTTTGCTGAAATCTCAGCAAACATTTTTTCAACAAATCTTGATGATACTTGGTGGTAATGATCAGTTCACTAATCCCACTTGGCTGCCCAACTTTCACTCTTCTAGGTTCCAGCGTTCGTTTCCAGTAACACTTTGAATTTTTAGGTTTCACTCTGTTTTCTGCTATATAGATAGATGTGTTTGAATCTCTAAATCAAACACGGTGTGTGCTAGCTCCTTGAAACTTGACCAAATGAAGTAGTTCTAAGTTCTATCTCTATGGTTTGTTTCCTCTTGAAGTACCCCATGCAGAGACTGGCGAAAAACACTTTCGTTTGAAAGGGGTTGCCAAGCTTCCAAAAATCAACTAGTTTGCTGAAATCTCAGCAAACATTTTTTCACCAAATCTTGATGATACTTGGTGGTAATGATCAGTTCACTAATCCCACTTGGCTGCCCAATTTTTATTCTTCTAGGTTGAAGCATTCGTTTCCAGTAACACTTTGAATTTTTAGGTTTCACTCTGCTTTCTCATACATAGATAGCTGTGTTTGGAATTCTAAATCAAACACGGTTTGTGCTAGCTCCTTGAAACTTGACCAAATGAAGTAGTTCTAAGTTCTATCTCTATGGTTTGTTTCCTCTTGAAGTACCCCATGCAGAGACTGGTGAAAAACACTTTCGTTTGAAAGGGGTTGCCAAGCTTCCAAAAAACTACTAGTTTGCTGAAATCTCAGCAAACCTTTTTTCACCAAATCTTGATGATACTTGGTGGTAATGATCAGTTCACTAATCTCACTTCGCTGCCCAACTTTCACTCTTCCAGGTTCAAGCATTCGTTTCCAGTAACACTTTGAATTTTTAGGTTTCACTCTGTTTTCTGCTATATAGATAGATGTGTTTGAATCTCTAAATCAAACACGGTTTGTGCTAGCTCCTTGAAACTTGACCAAATGAAGTAGTTCTAAGTTCTATCTCTATGGTTTGTTTCTTCTTGAAGTACCCCATGCAGAGACTGGCGAAAAACACTTTCGTTTGAAAGGGGTTGCCAAGCTTCCAAAAAACTACTAGTTTGCTGAAATCTCAGCAAACATTTTTTCAACAAATCTTGATGATACTTGGTGGTAATGATCAGTTCACTAATCCCACTTGGCTGCCCAACTTTCACTCTTCTAGGTTCAAGCGTTCGTTTCCAGTAACACTTTGAATTTTTAGGTTTCACTCTGTTTTCTGCTATATAGATAGATGTGTTTGAAACTCTAAATCAAACACGGTGTGTGCTAGCTCCTTGAAACTTGACCAAATGAAGTAGTTCTATGTTCTATCTCTATGGTTTGTTTCCTCTTGAAGTACCCCATGCAGAGACTGGCGAAAAACACTTTCGTTTGAAAGGGGTTGCCAAGCTTCCAAAAAACTACTAGTTTGCTGAAATCTCAGCAAACATTTTTTCACCAAATCTTGATGATACTTGGTGGTAATGATCAGTTCACTAATCCCACTTGGCTGCCCAACTTTCACTCTTCTAGGTTCCAGCGTTCGTTTCCAGTAACACTTTGAATTTTTAGGTTTCACTCTGTTTTCTGCTATATAGATAGATGTGTTTGAATCTCTAAATCAAACACGGTGTGTGCTACCTCCTTGAAACTTGACCAAATGAAGTAGTTCTAAGTTCTATCTCTATGGTTTGTTTCCTCTTGAAGTACCCCATGCAGAGACTGGCGAAAAACACTTTCGTTTGAAAGGGGTTGCCAAGCTTCCAAAAATCAACTAGTTTGCTGAAATCTCAGCAAACATTTTTTCACCAAATCTTGATGATACTTGGTGGTAATGATCAGTTCACTAATCCCACTTGGCTGCCCAATTTTTATTCTTCTAGGTTGAAGCATTCGTTTCCAGTAACAGTTTGAATTTTTAGGTTTCACTCTGCTTTCTCATACATAGATAGCTGTGTTTGGAATTCTAAATCAAACACGGTTTGTGCTAGCTCCTTGAAACTTGACCAAATGAAGTAGTTCTAAGTTCTATCTCTATGGTTTGTTTCCTCTTGAAGTACCCCATGCAGAGACTGGTGAAAAACACTTTCGTTGGAAAGGGGTTGCCAAGCTTCCAAAAAAATACTAGTTTGCTGAAATCTCAGCAAACCTTTTTTCACCAAATCTTGATGATACTTGGTGGTAATGATCAGTCCACTACTCTCACTTCGCTGCCCAACTTTCACTCTTCTAGGTTCAAGCATTCGTTTCCAGTAACACTTTGAATTTTTAGGTTTCACTCTGTTTTCTGCTATATAGATAGATGTGTTTGAATCTCTAAATCAAACACGGTTTGTGCTAGCTCCTTGAAACTTGACCAAATGAAGTAGTTCTAAGTTCTATCTCTATGGTTTGTTTCTTCTTGAAGTACCCCATGCAGAGACTGGCGAAAAACACTTTCGTTTGAAAGGGGTTGCCAAGCTTCCAAAAAACTACTAGTTTGCTGAAATCTCAGCAAACATTTTTTCAACAAATCTTGATGATACTTGGTGGTAATGATCAGTTCACTAATCCCACTTGGCTGCCCAACTTTCACTCTTCTAGGTTCAAGCGTTCGTTTCCAGTAACACTTTGAATTTTTAGGTTTCACTCTGTTTTCTGCTATATATATAGATGTGTTTGAAACTCTAAATCAAACACTGTGTGTGCTAGCTCATTGAAACTTGACCAAATGAAGTAGTTCTAAGTTCTATCTCTATGGTTTGTTTCCTCTTGAAGTACCCCATGCAGAGACTGGCGAAAAACACTTTCGTTTGAAAGGGGTTGCCAAGCTTCCAAAAAACTACTAGTTTGCTGAAATCTCAGCAAACATTTTTTCACCAAATCTTGATGATACTTGGTGGTAATGATCAGTTCACTAATCCCACTTGGCTGCCCAACTTTCACTCTTCTAGGTTCCAGCGTTCGTTTCCAGTAACACTTTGAATTTTTAGGTTTCACTCTGTTTTCTGCTATATAGATAGATGTGTTTGAATCTCTAAATCAAACACGGTGTGTGCTAGCTCCTTGAAACTTGACCAAATGAAGTAGTTCTAAGTTCTATCTCTATGGTTTGTTTCCTCTTGAAGTACCCCATGCAGAGACTGGCGAAAAACACTTTCGTTTGAAAGGGGTTGCCAAGCTTCCAAAAATCAACTAGTTTGCTGAAATCTCAGCAAACATTTTTTCACCAAATCTTGATGATACTTGGTGGTAATGATCAGTTCACTAATCCCACTTGGCTGCCCAATTTTTATTCTTCTAGGTTGAAGCATTCGTTTCCAGTAACAGTTTGAATTTTTAGGTTTCACTCTGCTTTCTCATACATAGATAGCTGTGTTTGGAATTCTAAATCAAACACGGTTTGTGCTAGCTCCTTGAAACTTGACCAAATGAAGTAGTTCTAAGTTCTATCTCTATGGTTTGTTTCCTCTTGAAGTACCCCATGCAGAGACTGGTGAAAAACACTTTCGTTTGAAAGGGGTTGCCAAGCTTCCAAAAAACTACTAGTTTGCTGAAATCTCAGCAAACCTTTTTTCACCAAATCTTGATGATACTTGGTGGTAATGATCAGTTCACTAATCTCACTTCGCTGCCCAATTTCACTCTTCTAGGTTCAAGCATTCGTTTCCAGTAACACTTTGAATTTTTAGGTTTCACTCTGTTTTCTGCTATATAGATAGATGTGTTTGAATCTCTAAATCAAACACGGTTTGTGCTAGCTCCTTGAAACTTGACCAAATGAAGTAGTTCTAAGTTCTATCTCTATGGTTTGTTTCTTCTTGAAGTACCCCATGCAGAGACTGGCGAAAAACACTTTCGTTTGAAAGGGGTTGCCAAGCTTCCAAAAAACTACTAGTTTGCTGAAATCTCAGCAAACATTTTTTCAACAAATCTTGATGATACTTGGTGGTAATGATCAGTTCACTAATCCCACTTGGCTGCCCAACTTTCACTCTTCTAGGTTCAAGCGTTCGTTTCCAGTAACACTTTGAATTTTTAGGTTTCACTCTGTTTTCTGCTATATAGATAGATGTGTTTGAAACTCTAAATCAAACACGGTGTGTGCTAGCTCCTTGAAACTTGACCAAATGAAGTAGCTCTATGTTCTATCTCTATGGTTTGTTTCCTCTTGAAGTACCCCATGCAGAGACTGGCGAAAAACACTTTCGTTTGAAAGGGGTTGCCAAGCTTCCAAAAATCAACTAGTTTGCTGAAATCTCAGCAAACATTTTTTCACCAAATCTTGATGATACTTGGTGGTAATGATCAGTTCACTAATCCCACTTGGCTGCCCAATTTTTATTCTTCTAGGTTGAAGCATTCGTTTCCAGTAACAGTTTGAATTTTAGGTTTCACTCTGCTTTCTCATACATAGATAGCTGTGTTTGGAATTCTAAATCAAACACGGTTTGTGCTAGCTCCTTGAAACTTGACCAAATGAAGTAGTTCTAAGTTCTATCTCTATGGTTTGTTTCCTCTTGAAGTACCCCATGCAGAGAATGGTGAAAAACACTTTCGTTTGAAAGGGGTTGCCAAGCTTCCAAAAAACTACTAGTTTGCTGAAATCTCAGCAAACCTTTTTTCACCAAATCTTGATGATACTTGGTGGTAATGATCAGTTCACTAATCTCACTTCGCTGCCCAACTTTCACTCTTCTAGGTTCAAGCATTCGTTTCCAGTAACACTTTGAATTTTTAGGTTTCACTCTGTTTTCTGCTATATAGATAGATGTGTTTGAATCTCTAAATCAAACACGGTTTGTGCTAGCTCCTTGAAACTTGACCAAATGAAGTAGTTCTAAGTTCTATCTCTATGGTTTGTTTCTTCTTGAAGTACCCCATGCAGAGACTGGCGAAAAACACTTTCGTTTGAAAGGGGTTGCCAAGCTTCCAAAAAACTACTAGTTTGCTGAAATCTCAGCAAACATTTTTTCAACAAATCTTGATGATACTTGGTGGTAATGATCAGTTCACTAATCCCACTTGGCTGCCCAACTTTCACTCTTCTAGGTTCAAGTGTTCGTTTCCAGTAACACTTTGAATTTTTAGGTTTCACTCTGTTTTCTGCTATATAGATAGATGTGTTTGAAACTCTAAATCAAACATTGTGTGTGCTAGCTCCTTGAAACTTGACCAAATGAAGTAGTTCTAAGTTCTATCTCTATGGTTTGTTTCCTCTTGAAGTACCCCATGCAGAGACTGGCGAAAAACACTTTCGTTTGAAAGGGGTTGCCAAGCTTCCAAAAAACTACTAGTTTGCTGAAATCTCAGCAAACATTTTTTCACCAAATCTTGATGATACTTGGTGGTAATGATCAGTTCACTAATCCCACTTGGCTGCCCAACTTTCACTCTTCTAGGTTCCAGCGTTCGTTTCCAGTAACACTTTGAATTTTTAGGTTTCACTCTGTTTTCTGCTATATAGATAGATGTGTTTGAATCTCTAAATCAATCACGGTGTGTGCTAGCTCCTTGCAACTTGACCAAATGAAGTAGTTCTAAGTTCTATCTCTATGGTTTGTTTCCTCTTGAAGTACCCCATGCAGAGACTGGCGAAAAACACTTTCGTTTGAAAGGGGTTGCCAAGCTTCCAAAAATCAACTAGTTTGCTGAAATCTCAGCAAACATTTTTCACCAAATCTTGATGATACTTGGTGGTAATGATCAGTTCACTAATCCCACTTGGCTGCCCAATTTTTATTCTTCTAGGTTGAAGCATTCGTTTCCAGGAACAGTTTTGAATGTTTAGGTTTCACTCTGCTTTCTCATACATAGATACCTGTGTTTGGAATTCTAAATCAAACACGGTTTGTGCTAGCTCCTTGAAACTTGACCAAATGAAGTAGTTCTAAGTTCTATCTCTATGGTTTGTTTCCTCTTGAAGTACCCCATGCAGAGTCTGGTGAAAAACACTTTCGTTTGAAAGGGGTTGCCAAGCTTCCAAAAAACTACTAGTTTGCTGAAATCTCAGCAAAACTTTTTTCACCAAATCTTGATGATACTTGGTGGTAATGATCAGTTCACTAATCTCACTTCGCTGCCCAATTTCACTCTTCTAGGTTCAAGCATTCGTTTCCAGTAACACTTTGAATTTTTAGGTTTCACTCTGTTTTCTGCTATATAGATACATGTGTTTGAATCTCTAAATCAAACACGGTTTGTGCTAGCTCCTTGAAACTTGACCAAATGAAGTAGTTCTAAGTTCTATCTCTATGGTTTGTTTCTTCTTGAAGTACCCCATGCAGAGACTGGCGAAAAACACTTTCGTTTGAAAGGGGTTGCCAAGCTTCCAAAAAACTACTAGTTTGCTGAAATCTCAGCAAACATTTTTTCAACAAATCTTGATGATACTTGGTGGTAATGATCAGTTCACTAATCCCACTTGGCTGCCCAACTTTCACTCTTCTAGGTTCAAGCGTTCGTTTCCAGTAACACTTTGAATTTTTAGGTTTCACTCTGTTTTCTGCTATATAGATAGATGTGTTTGAAACTCTAAATCAAACACGGTGTGTGCTAGCTCCTTGAAACTTGACCAAATGAAGTAGCTCTATGTTCTATCTCTATGGTTTGTTTCCTCTTGAAGTACCCCATGCAGAGACTGGCGAAAAACACTTTCGTTTGAAAGGGGTTGCCAAGCTTCCAAAAAACTACTAGTTTGCTGAAATCTCAGCAAACATTTTTTCACCAAATCTTGATGATACTTGGTGGTAATGATCAGTTCACTAATCCACTTGGCTGCCCAACTTTCACTCTTCTAGGTTCCAGCATTCGTTTCCAGTAACACTTTGAATTTTTAGGTTTCACTCTGTTTTCTGCTATATAGATAGATGTGTTTGAATCTCTAAATCCAACACGGTGTGTGCTAGCTCCTTGAAACTTGACCAAATGAAGTAGTTCTAAGTTCTATCTCTATGTTTTGTTTCCTCTTGAAGTACCCCATGCAGAGACAGGCGAAAAACACTTTCGTTTGAAAGGGGTTTCCAAGCTTCCAAAAATCACTAGTTTGCTGAAATCTCAGCAAACATTTTTCACCAAATCTTGATGATACTTGGTGGTAATGATCAGTTCACTAATCCCACTTGGCTGCCCAATTTTTATTCTTCTAGGTTGAAGCATTCGTTTCCAGTAACAGTTTGAATTTTTAGGTTTCACTCTGCTTTCTCATACATAGATAGCTGTGTTTGGAATTCTAAATCAAACACGGTTTGTGCTAGCTCCTTGAAACTTGACCAAATGAAGTAGTTCTAAGTTCTATCTCTATGGTTTGTTTCCTCTTGAAGTACCCCATGCAGAGACTGGCGAAAAACACTTTCGTTTGAAAGGGGTTGCCAAGCTTCCAAAAAACTACTAGTTTGCTGAAATCTCAGCAAACCTTTTTTCACCAAATCTTGATGATACTTGGTGGTAATGATCAGTTCACTAATCTCACTTCGCTGCCCAACTTTCACTCTTCTAGGTTCAAGCATTCGTTTCCAGTAACACTTTGAATTTTTAGGTTTCACTCTGTTTTCTGCTATATAGATAGATGTGTTTGAATCTCTAAATCAAACACGGTTTGTGCTAGCTCCTTGAAACTTGACCAAATGAAGTAGTTCTAAGTTCTATCTCTATGGTTTGTTTCTTCTTGAAGTACCCCATGCAGAGACTGGTGAAAAACACTTTCGTTTGAAAGGGGTTGCCAAGCTTCCAAAAAACTACTAGTTTGCTGAAATCTCAGCAAAACATTTTTTCAACAAATCTTGATGATACTTGGTGGTAATGTTCAGTTCACTAATCCCACTTGGCTGCCCAACTTTCACTCTTCTAGATTCAAGCGTTCGTTTCCAGTAACACTTTGAATTTTTAGGTTTCACTCTGTTTTCTGCTATATAGATAGATGTGTTTGAAAACTCTAAATCAAACACGGTGTGTGCTAGCTCCTTGAAACTTGACCAAATGAAGTAGTTCTATGTTCTATCTCTATGGTTTGTTTCCTCTTGAAGTACCCCATGCAGAGACTGGCGAAAAACACTTTCGTTTGAAAGGGGTTGCCAAGCTTCCAAAAAACTACTAGTTTGCTGAAATCTCAGCAAACATTTTTTCACCAAATCTTGATGATACTTGGTGGTAATGATCAGTTCACTAATCCCACTTGGCTGCCCAACTTTCACTCTTCTAGGTTCCAGCGTTCGTTTCCAGTAACACTTTGAATTTTTAGGTTTCACTCTGTTTTCTGCTATATAGATAGATGTGTTTGAATCTCTAAATCAAACACGGTGTGTGCTAGCTCCTTGAAACTTGACCAAATGAAGTAGTTCTAAGTTCTATCTCTATGGTTTGTTTCCTCTTGAAGTACCCCATGCAGAGACTGGCGAAAAACACTTTCGTTGAAAGGGGTTGCCAAGCTTCCAAAAATCAACTAGTTTGCTGAAATCTCAGCAAACATTTTTTCACCAAATCTTGATGATACTTGGTGGTAATGATCAGTTCACTAATCCCACTTGGCTGCCCAATTTTTATTCTTCTAGGTTGAAGCATTCGTTTCCAGTAACAGTTTGAATTTTTAGGTTTCACTCTGCTTTCTCATACATAGATAGCTGTGTTTGGAATTCTAAATCAAACACGGTTTGTGCTAGCTCCTTGAAACTTGACCAAATGAAGTAGTTCTATGTTCTATCTCTATGGTTTGTTTCCTCTTGAAGTACGCCATGCAGAGACTGGTGAAAAACACTTTCGTTTGAAAGGGGTTGCCAAGCTTCCAAAAAACTACTAGTTTGCTGAAATCTCAGCAAACCTTTTTTCACCAAATCTTGATGATACTTGGTGGTAATGATCAGTTCACTAATCTCACTTCGCTGCCCAACTTTCACTCTTCTAGGTTCAAGCATTCGTTTCCAGTAACACTTTGAATTTTTAGGTTTCACTCTGTTTTCTGCTATATAGATAGATGTGTTTGAATCTCTAAATCAAACACGGTTTGTGCTAGCTCCTTGAAACTTGACCAAATGAAGTAGTTCTAAGTTCTATCTCTATGGTTTGTTTCCTCTTGAAGTACCCCATGCAGAGACTGGCGAAAAACACTTTCGTTTGAAAGGGGTTGCCAAGCTTCCAAAAAACTACTAGTTTGCTGAAATCTCAGCAAACATTTTTTCACCAAATCTTGATGATACTTGGTGGTAATGATCAGTTCACTAATCCCACTTGGCTGCCCAACTTTCACTCTTCTAGGTTCCAGCGTTCGTTTCCAGTAACACTTTGAATTTTTAGGTTTCACTCTGTTTTCTGCTACATAGATAGATGTGTTTGAATCTCTAAATCAAACACGGTGTGTGCTAGCTCCTTGAAACTTGACCAAATGAAGTAGTTCTAAGTTCTATCTCTATGGTTTGTTTCCTCTTGAAGTACCCCATGCAGAGACTGGCGAAAAACACTTTCGTTTGAAAGGGGTTGCCAAGCTTCCAAAAATCAACTAGTTTGCT
Source organism: Callospermophilus lateralis (assembly GCF_048772815.1). NCBI lineage: Eukaryota > Metazoa > Chordata > Mammalia > Rodentia > Sciuridae > Callospermophilus > Callospermophilus lateralis. The sequence goes on along the minus strand of NW_027515966.1, from coordinate 26,457 downwards.
GAAATCTCAGCAAACATTTTTTCACCAAATCTTGATGATACTTGGTGGTAATGATCAGTTCACTAATCCCACTTGGCTGCCCAACTTTCACTCTTCTATGTTCAAGCGTTCGTTTCCAGTAACACTTTGAATTTTTAGGTTTCACTCTGTTTTCTGCTATATAGATAGATGTGTTTGAAACTCTAAATCAAACACTGTGTGTGCTAGCTCCTTGAAACTTGACCAAATGAAGTAGTTCTAAGTTCTATCTCTATGGTTTGTTTCCTCTTGAAGTACCCCATGCAGAGACTGGCGAAAAACACTTTCGTTTGAAAGGGGTTGCCAAGCTTCCAAAAAACTACTAGTTTGCTGAAATCTCAGCAAACATTTTTTCACCAAATCTTGATGATACTTGGTGGTAATGATCTGTTCACTAATCCCACTTGGCTGCCCAACTTTCACTCTTCTAGGTTCCAGCGTTCGTTTCCAGTAACACTTTGAATTTTTAGGTTTCACTCTGTTTTCTGCTATATAGATAGATGTGTTTGAAACTCTAAATCAAACACGGTGTGTGCTAGCTCCTTGAAACTTGACCAAATGAAGTAGTTCTAAGTTCTATCTCTAGGGTTTGTTTCCTCTTGAAGTACCCCATGCAGAGACTGGCCAAAAACACTTTCGTTTGAAAGGGGTTGCCAAGCTTCCAAAAAACTACTAGTTTGCTGAAATCTCAGCAAACCTTTTTTCACCAAATCTTGATGATACTTGGTGGTAATGATCAGTTCACTAAGCCAACTTGGCTGCCCAATTTTTACTCTTCTAGGTTCAAGCGTTCGTTTCCAGTAACACTTTGAATTTTTAGGTTTCACTCTGTTTTCTGCTATATAGATAGATGTGTTTGAAACTCTAAATCAAACACGGTTTTTGCTCGCTCCTTGAAACTTGACCAAATGAAGTAGTTCTAAGTTCTATCTCTATGGTTTGTTTCCTCTTGAAGTACCCCATGCAGAGACTGGTGAAAAACACTTTCGTTTGAAAGGGGTTGCCAAGCTTCCAAAAAACTACTAGTTTGCTGAAATCTCAGCAAACCTTTTTTCACCAAATGTTGATGATACTTGGTGGTAATGATCAGTTCACTAATCTCACTTGGCTGCCCAAATTTCACTCTTCAAGGTTCAAGCATTCGTTTCCAGTAACACTTTGAACTTTTAGGTTTCACTCTGTTTTCTGCTATATAGATAGATGTGTTTGAATCTCTAAATCAAACAAGGTTTGTGCTAGCTCCTTGAAACTTGACCAAATGATGTAGTTCTAAGTTCTATCTCTATGGTTTGTTTCTTCTTGAAGTACCGCATGCAGAGACTGGCGAAAAACACTTTCGTTTGAAAGGGGTTGCCAAGCTTCCAAAAAACTACTAGTTTGCTGAAATCTCAGCAAACATTTTTTCACCAAATCTTGATGATACTTGGTGGTAATGATCAGTTCACTAATCCCACTTGGCTGCCCAACTTTCACTCTTCTAGGTTCAAGCATTCGTTTCCAGTAACACTTTGAATTTTTAGGTTTCACTCTGTTTTCTGCTATATAGATAGATGTGTTTGAAACTCTAAATCAAACACGGTGTGTGCTAGCTCCTTGAAACTTGACCAAATGAAGTAGTTCTAAGTTCTATCTCTATGGTTTGTTTCCTCTTGAAGTACCCCATGCAGAGACTGGCGAAAAACACTTTCTTTTGAAAGGGGTTGCCAAGCTTCCAAAAAACTACTAGTTTGCTGAAATCTCAGCAAACATTTTTTCACCAAATCTTGATGATACTTGGTGGTAATGATCAGTTCACTAATCCCACTTGGCTGCCCAATTTTTATTCTTCTAGGTTGAAGCATTCGTTTCCAGTAACACTTTGAATTTTTAGGTTTCACTCTGTTTTCTCATACATAGATAGCTGTGTTTGGAAATCTAAATCAAACACGGTTTGTGCTAGCTCCTTGAAACATGATAAAATGAAGTAGTTCTAAGTTCTATCTCTATGGTTTGTTTCCTCTTGAAGTACCCCATGCAGAGACTGGCGAAAAACACTTTCGTTTGAAAGGGGTTGCCAAGCTTCCAAAAAACTACTAGTTTGCTGAAATCTCAGCAAACATTTTTTCACCAAAACTTGATGATACTTGGTGGTAATGATCAGTTCACTAATCCCACTTGGCAGCCCAACTTTCACGCTTCTATGTTCAAGCATTCGTTTCCAGTAACACTTTGAATTTTTAGGTTTCACTCTGTTTTCTGCTATAGAGATAGATGTGTTTGAAACTCTAAATCAAACACTGTGTGTGCTAGCTCCTTGAAACTTGACCAAATGAAGTAGTTCTAAGTTCTATCTCTATGGTTTGTTTCCTCTTGAAGTACCCCATGCAGAGACTGGCCAAAAACACTTTCGTTTGAAAGGTGTTGCCAAGCTTCCAAAAAACTACTATTTTGCTGAAATCTCAGCAAACATTTTTTCACCAAATCTTGATGATACTTGGTGGTAATGATCAGTTCACTAATCCCACTTGGCTGCCCAATTTTTATTCTTCTAGGTTGAAGCATTCGTTTCCAGTAACAGTTTGAATTTTTAGGTTTCACTCTGTTTTCTCCTACATAGATAGCTGTGTTTGGAATTCTAAATCAAACATGGTTTGTGCTAGCTCCTTGAAACTTGACCAAATGAAGTAGTTCTAAGTTCTATCTCTATGGTTTTTTTCCTCTTGAAATACCCCATGCAGAGACTGGCGAAGAACACTTTCGTTTGAAAGGGGTTGCCAAGCTTCCAAAAAACTACTAGTTTGCTGAAATCTCAGCAAACATTTTTTCACCAAATCTTGATGATACTTGGTGGTAATGATCAGTTCACTAATCTCACTTGGCTGCCCAACTTTCACTCTTCTAGGTTCAAGCGTTCGTTTCCAGTAACACTTTGAATTTTTAGGTTTCACTCTGTTTTCTGCTATATAGATAGATGTGTTTGAAACTCTAAATCAAACACGGTTTGTGCTAGCTCTTTGAAACTTGACCAAATGAAGTAGTTCTAAGTTCTATCTCTATGGTTTGTTTCCTCTTGAAGTACCCCATGCAGAGACTGGCGAAAAACACTTTCGTTTGAAAGGGGTTTCCAAGCTTCCAAAAAACTACTAGTTTGCTGAAATCTCAGCAAACATTTTTTCACCAAATCTTGATTATACTTGGTGGTAATGATCAGTTCACTAAGCCCACTTGGCTGCCCAATTTTTACTCTTCTAGGTTCAAGCGTTCGTTTCCAGTAACACTTTGAATTTTTATGTTTCACTCTGTTTTCTGTTATATAGATAGATGTGTTTGAAACTCTAAATCAAACACGGTTTGTGCTAGCTCCTTGAAACTTTACCAAATGAAGTAGTTCTATGTTCCATCTCTATGGTTTGTTTCCTCTTGAAGTACACCATGCAGAGACTGGCGAAAAACACTTTCGTTTGAAAGGTGTGGCCAAGCTTCCAAAAAACTACTAGTTTGCTGAAATCTCAGCAAAACTTTTTTCACCAAAACATGATGATACTTGGTGGTAATGATCAGTTCACTAATCCCACTTGGCTACCCAATTTTTATTCTTCTAGGTGGAAGCATTCGTTTCCAGTAACACTTTGAATTTTTAGGTTTCACTCTGTTTTCTGCTATATAGATAGATGTGTTTGAAACTCTAAATCAAACACGGTTTGTGCTAGCTCCTTGAAATTTGACCAAATGAAGTAGTTCTAAGTTCTATCTCTATGGTTTGTTTCCTCTTGAAGTACCCCATGCAGAGACTGGCGAAAAACACTTTCGTTTGAAAGGTGTTGCCAAGCTTCCAAAAAACTACTAGTTTGCTGAAATCTCAGCAAACATTTTTTCACCAAATCTTGATGATACTTGGTGGTAATGATCAGTTCACTAATCCCACTTGGCTGCCCAATTTTTATTCTTCTAGGTTGAAGCATTCGTTTCCAGTAACACTTTGAATTTTTAGGTTTCAGTCTGTTTTCTCATACATAGATAGCTGTGTTTGGAATTCTAAATCAAACACGGTTTGTGCTAGCTCCTTGAAACTTGACCAAATGAAGTAGTTCTAAGTTCTAACTCTATGGTTTGTTTCCTCTTGAAATACCCCATGCAGAGACTGGCGAAAAACACTTTCATTTGAAAGGGGTTGCCAAGCTTCCAAAAAACTACTAGTTTGCTGAAATCTCAGCAAACATTTTTTCACCAATTCTTGATGATACTCGGTGGTAATGATCAGTTCACTAATCCCACTTTCCTGCCCAACTTTCACTCTTCTAGGTTCAAGCGATCGTTTCCAGTAACACTTTGAATTTTTAGGTTTCACTCTGTTTTCTGCTATATAGATAGAAGTGTTTGAAACTCTAAATCAAACACGGTTTGTGCTAGCTCCTTGAAACTTGACCAAATGAAGTAGTTCTAAGTTCTATCTCTATGGTTTGTTTCCTATTGAAGTACCCCATGCAGAGACTGGCGAAAAAAACTTTCGTTTTAAAGGGGTTGCCAAGCTTCCAAAAAACTACTAGTTTGCTGAAATCTCAGCAAACCTTTTTTCACCAAATCTTGATGATACTTGGTGGTAATGATCAGTTCACTAATCCCACTTTCCTGCCCAACTTTCACTGTTCAAGGTTCAAGCGTTCGTTTCCAGTAACACTTTCAATTTTTAGGTTTCACTCTGTTTTCTGCTATATAGATAGATGTGTTTGAAATGCTAAATCAAACACGGTGTGTGCTAGCTCCTTGAAACTTGACCAAATGAAGTAGTTCTAAGTTCTATCTCTATGGTTTGTTTCCTCTTGAAGTACCCCATGCAGAGACTGGCCAAAAACACTTTCGTTTGAAAGGGGTTGCCAAGCTTCCAGAAAACTACTAGTTTGCTGAAATCTCAGCAAACATTTTTTCACCAAATCTTGATGATACTTGGTGGTAATGATCAGTTCACTAATCTCACTTGGCTGCCCAACTTTCACTCTTCTAGGTTCAAGCGTTCGTTTGAAGTAACACTTTGAATTTTTAGGTTTCACTCTGTTTTCTGCTATATAGATAGATGTGTTTGAAACTCTAAATCAAACACGGTTTGTGCTAGCTCCTTGTAACTTGACCAAATGAAGTAGTTCTAGGTTCTATCTCTATGGTTTGTTTCCTCTTGAAGTACCCCATGCAGAGACTGGTGAAAAACACTTTCGTTTGAAAGGGGTTGCCAAGGTTCCAAAAGATTACTAGTTTGCTGAAATCTCAGCAAACCTTTTTTCACCAAATCTTGATGATACTTGGTGGTAATGATCAGTTCACGAATCTCACTTGGCTGCCCAACTTTCACTCTTCTAGGTTGAAGCATTCGTTTCCAGTAACACTTTGAATTTTTAGGTTTCACTCTGTTTTTTGCTATATAGATAGATGTGTTTGAATCTCTAAATCAAACACGGTTTGTGCTAGCTCCTTGAAACTTGACCAAATGAAGTAGTTCTAAGTTCTATCTCTATGGTTTGTTTCCTCTTGAAGTACTCCATGCAGAGACTGGTGAAAAACACTTTCGTTTGAAAGGGGTGGCCAAGCTTCCAAAAAACTACTAGTTTGCTGAAATCTCAGCAAACATTTTTTCACCAAATCTTGATGATACTTGGTGGTAATTATCAGTTCACTAAGCCCACTTGGCTGCCCAATTTTTACTCTTCTAGGTTCAAGCGTTCGTTTCCAGTAACACTTTGAATTTTTAGGTTTCACTCTGTTTTCTGCTATATAGATAGATGTGTTTGAAATTCTAAATCAAACACGGTTTGTGCTAGCTCCTTGAATCTTTACCAAATGAAGTAGTTCTATGTTCCATCTCTATGGTTTGTTTCCTCTTGAAGTACACCATGCAGAGACTGGCGAAAAACACTTTCGTTTGAAAGGGGTGACCTAGCTTCCAAAAAACTACTAGTTTGCTGAAATCTCAGCAAAATTTTTTCACCAAATCTTAATGATACTTGGTGGTAATGATCAGTTCACTAATCCCACTTGGCTACCCAATTTTTATTATTCTAGGTTGAAGCATTCGTTTCCAGTAACACTTTGAATTTTTAGGTTTCACTCTGTTTTCTCATACATAGATAGCTGGTTTTGGAAATCTAAATCAAACACGGTTTGTGCTAGCTCCTTGAAACATGACCAAATGAAGTAGTTCTAAGTTCTATCTCTATGGTTTGTTTCCTCTTGAAGTACCCCATGCAGAGACTGGCGAAAAACACTTTCGTTTGAAAGGGGTTGCCAAGCTTCCAAAAAACTACTAGTTTGCTGAAATCTCAGCAAACATTTTTTCACCAAAACTTGATGATACTTGGTGGTAATGATCAGTTCACTAATCCCACTTGGCAGCCCAACTTTCACTCTTCTAGGTTCAAGCGTTCGTTTCCAGTAACACTTTGAATTTTTAGGTTTCACTCTGTTTTCTGCTATATAGATAGATGTGTTTGAAACTCTAAATCAAACACGGTTTGTGCTAGCTCCTTGAAACTTGACCAAATGAAGTAGTTCTAAGTTCTATCTCTATGGTTTGTTTCCTCTTGAAGTACCCCATGCAGAGACTGGCGAAAAACACTTTCGTTTGAAAGGGGTTGCCAAGCTTCCAAAAAACTACTAGTTTGCTGAAATCTCAGCAAACCTTTTTTCACCAAATCTTGATGATACTTGGTGGTAATGATCAGTTCACTAATCTCACTTGGCTGCCCAACTTTCACTCTTCTAGGTTCAAGCGTTCGTTTCCAGTAACACTTTGAATTTTTAGGTTTCACTCTGTTTTCTGCTATATAGATAGATGTGTTTGAAACTCTAAATCAAACACGGTTTCTGCTAGCTCCGTGAAACTTGACAAAATGAAGTAGTCCTAAGTTCTATCTCTATGGTTTGTTTCCTCTTGAAGTACCCCATGCAGAGACTTTCGAAAAACACTTTCGTTTAAAAGGGGTTGCCAAGCTTCCAAAATACTACTAGTTTGCTGAAATCTCAGCAAACCTTTTTTCACCAAATCTTGATGATACTTGGTGGTAATGATCAGTTCACTAATCCCACTTGGCTGCCCAATTTTTATTCTTCTAGGTTGAAGCATTCGTTTCCAGTAACACTTTGAATTTTTAGGTTTCACTCTGTTTTCTCCTACATAGATAGCTGTGTTTGGAATTCTAAATCAAACATGGTTTTAGCTAGCTCCTTGAAACTTGACCAAATGAAGTAGTTCTAAGTTCTATCTCTATGGTTTGTTTCCTCTTGAAGTACCCCATGCAGAGACTGGCGAAAAACACTTTCGTTTGAAAGGGGTTGCCAAGCTTCCAAAAAACTACTAGTTTGCTGAAATCTCAGCAAACATTTATTCACCAAAGCTTGATGATACTTGGTGGTAATGATCAGTTCTCTAATCCCACTTGGCTGACCAACTTTCACTCTTCTAGGTTAAAGCGTTCGTTTCCAGTAACACTTTGAATTTTTAGGTTTCACTCTGTTTTCTGCTATATAGATAGATGTGTTTGAAACTCTAAATCAAACACGGTTTGTGCTAGCTCCTTGAAACTTGACCAAATGAAGTAGTTCTAAGTTCTATCTCTATGGTTTGTTTCCTCTTGAAGTACCCCATGCAGAGACTGGCGAAAAACACTTTCGTTTGAAAGGGGTGCCCAAGCTTCCAAAAAACTACTAGTTTGCTGAAATCTCAGCAAACATTTTTTCACCAAATCTTGATGATACTTGGTGGTAATGATCAGTTCACTAATCCCACTTGGCTGCGAAATTTTTATTCTTCTAGGTTGAAGCATTCGTTTCCAGTAACAGTTTGAATTTTTAGGTTTCACTCTGTTTTCTCATACATAGATAGCTGTGTTTGGAATTCTAAATCAAACACGGTTTGTGCTAGCTCCTTGAAACTTGACCAAATGAAGTAGTTCTAAGTTCTATCTCTATGGTTTGTTTCCTCTTGAAATACCCCATGCAGAGACTGGCGAAAAACACTTTCGTTTGAAAGGGTTTGCCAAGCTTCCAAAAAACTACTAGTTTGCTGAAATCTCAGCAAACATTTTTTCACCAATTCTTGATGATACTTGGTGGTAATGATCAGTTCACTAATCCCACTTTCCTGCCCACCTTTCACTCTTCTAGGTTCAAGCGTTCGTTTCCAGTAACACTTTGAATTTTTAGGTTTCACTCTGTTTTCTGCTATATAGATAGATGTGTTTGAAACTCTAAATCAAACACGGTTTGTGCTAGCTCCGTGAAACTTGACCAAATGAAGTAGTTCTAAGTTCTATCTCTATGGTTTGTTTCCTCTTTAAGTACCCCATGCAGAGACAGGCGAAAAACACTTTCGTTTGAAAGGGTTGCCAAGCTTCCAAAAAACTGCTAGTTTGCTGAAATCTCAGCAAACCTTTTTTCACCAAATCTTGATGATACTTGGTGGTAATGATCAGTTCACTAATCCCACTTGGCTGCCCAACTTTCACTTTTCTAGGTTCAAGCGTTCGTTTCCAGTAACACTTTGAATTTTTAGGTTTCACTCTGTTTTCTGCTATATAGATAGAAGTGTTTGAAACTCTAAATCAAACACGGTTTGTGCTAGCTCCGTGAAACTTGACCAAATGAAGTAGTTCTAAGTTCTATCTCTATGGTTTGTTTCCTCTTGATGTACCCCATGCAGAGACTGGCGAAAAACACTTTCGTTTGAAAGGGGTTGCCAAGCTTACAAAAAACTACTAGTTTGCTGAAATCTCAGCAAACTTTTTTTCACCAAATCTTGATGATACTTGGTGGTAATGATCAGTTCACTAATCCCACTTGGCTACCCAATTTTTATTCTTCTAGTTTGAAGCATTCGTTTCCAGTAACAGTTTGAATTTTTAGGTTTCACTCTGTTTTCTCCTACATAGATAGATGTGTTTGGAATTCTAAATCAAACACGGTTTGTGCTAGCTCCTTGAAACTTGACCAAATGAAGTAGTTCTAAGTTCTACCTCTATGGTTTGTTTCCTCTTGAAGTACCCCATGCAGAGACTGGCGAAAAACACTTTCGTTTGAAAGGGGTTGCCAAGCTTCCAAAAAACTACTAGTTTGCTGAAATCTCAGCAAACCTTTTTTCACCAAATCTTGATGATACTTGGTGGTAATGATCAGTTCACTAATCTCACTTGGCTGCCCAACTTTCACTCTTCTAGGTTCAAGCGTTCGTTTCCAGTAACACTTTGAATTTTTAGGTTTCACTCTGTTTTCTGCTATAAAGATAGATGTGTTTGAACTCTAAATCAAACACGGTTTGTGCTAGATCCTTGAAACTTGAATAAATGAAGTAGTTCTAAGTTCTATCTCTATGGTTTGTTTCCTCTTGAAGTACCCCATGCAGAGACTGGCGAAAAACACTTTCGTTTGAAAGGGGTTGCCAAGCTTCCAAAAAACTACTAGTTTGCTGAAATCTCAGCAAACATTTTTTCACCAAAACTTGATGATACTTGGTGGTAATGATCATTTCACTAATCCCACTTGGCTGCCCAACTTTCACTCTTCTAGGTTCAAGCGTTCGTTTCCAGTAACACTTTGAATTTTTAGGTTTCACTCTGTTTTCTGCTATGTAGATAGATGTGTTTGAAACTCTAAATCAAACACGGTTTGTGCTAGCTCCTTGAAACTTGACCAAATGAAGTAGTTCTAAGTTCTATCTCTATGGTTTGTTTCCTCTTGAAGTACCCCATGCAGAGACTGGCGAAAAACACTTTCGTTTGAAAGGGGTGGCCAAGCTTCCAAAAAACTACTAGTTTGCTGAAATCTCAGCAAACATTTTTTCACCAAATCTTGATGATACTTGGTGGTAATGATCAGTTCACTAAGCCCACTTGGCTGCCCAATTTTTACTCTTCTAGGTTCAATCGTTCGTTTCCAGTAACACTTTGAATTTTTAGGTTTCACTCTGTTTTCTGCTATATAGATAGATGTGTTTGAAATTCTAAATCAAACACGGTTTGTGCTAGCTCCTTGAAACTTTACCAAATGAAGTAGTTCTACGTTCCATCTCTATGGTTTGTTTTCTCTTGAAGTACACCATGCAGAGACTGGCGAAAAACACTTTCGTTTGAAAGGGGTGGCCAAGCTTCCAAAAAACTACTAGTTTGCTGAAATCTCAGCAAAATTTTTTCACCAAATCTTAATGATACTTGGTGGTAATGATCAGTTCACTAATCCCACTTGGCTGCCCAATTTTTATTCTTCTAGGTTGAAGCATTCGTTTCCAGTAACACTTTGAATTTTTAGGTTTCACTCTGTTTTCTCATACATAGATAGCTGTGTTTGGAAATCTAAATCAAACACGGTTTGTGCTAGCTCCTTGAAAAATGACCAAATGAAGTAGTTCTAAGTTCTATCTCTATGGTTTGTTTCCTCTTGAAGTACCCCATGCAGAGACTGGCGAAAAACACTTTCGTTTGAAAGGGGTTGCCAAGCTTCCAAAAAACTACTAGTTTGCTGAAATCTCAGCAAACCTTTTTTCACCAAATCTTGATGATACTTGGTGGTAATGATCAGTTCACTAATCTCGCTTGGCTGCCCAATTTTTATTCTTCTAGGTTGAAGCATTCGTTTCCAGTAACACTTTGAATTTTTAGGTTTCACTCTGTTTTCTCATACATAGATAGCTGTGTTTGGAAATCTAAATCAAACACGGTTTGTGCTAGCTCCTTGAAACATGACCAAATGAAGTAGTTCTAAGTTCTATCTCTATGGTTTGTTTCCTCTTGAAGTACCCCATGCAGAGACTGGCGAAAAACACTTTCGTTTGAAAGGGGTTGCCAAGCTTCCAAAAAACTACTGGTTTGCTGAAATCTCAGCAAACATTTTTTCACCAAAACTTGATGATACTTGGTGGTAATGATCAGTTCACTAATCCCACTTGGCAGCCCAACTTTCACTCTTCTAGGTTCAAGCGTTCGTTTCCAGTAACACTTTGAATTTTTAAGTTTCACTCTGTTTTCTGCTATATAGATAGATGTGTTTGAAACTCTAAATCAAACACGGTTTGTGCTAGCTCCTTGAAACTTGACCAAATGAAGTAGTTCTAAGTTCTATCTCTATGGTTTGTTTCCTCTTGAAGTACCCCATGCAGAGACTGGCGAAAAACACTTTCGTTTGAAAGGGGTTGCCAAGCTTCCAAAAAACTACTAGTTTGCTGAAATCTCAGCAAACCTTTTTTCACCAAATCTTGATGATACTTGGTGGTAATGATCAGTTCACTAATCTCACTTGGCTGCCCAACTTTCACCCTTCTAGGTTCAAGCGTTCGTTTCCAGTAACACTTTGAATTTTTAGGTTTCACTTTGTTATCTGCTATATAGATAGATGTGTTTGAAACTCTAAATCAAACACGGTTTGTGCTAGCTCCGTGAAACTTGACAAAATGAAGTAGTCCTAAGTTCTATCTCTATGGTTTGTTTCCTCTTTAAGTACCCCATGCAGAGACTGGCGAAAAACACTTTCGTTTGAAAGGGGTTGCCAAGCTTCCAAAAAACTACTAGTTTGCTGAAATCTCAGCAAACCTTTTTTCACCAAATCTTGATGATACTTGGTGGTAATGATCAGTTCACTAATCCCACTTGGCTGCCCAATTTTTATTCTTCTAGGTTGAAGCATTCGTTTCCAGTAACAGTTTGAATTTTTAGGTTTCACTCTGTTTTCTCCTACATTGATAGCTGTGTTTGGAATTCCAAATCAAACATGGTTTGTGCTAGCTCCTTGAAACTAGACCAAATGAAGTAGTTCTATGTTCCATCTCTATGGTTTGTTTCCTCTTGAAGTACCCCATGCAGAGACTGGCGAAAAACACTTTCGTTTGAAAGGGGTTGCCAAGCTTCCAAAAAACTACTAGTTTGCTGAAATCTCAGCAAAAATTTTTTCACCAAATCTTGATGATACTTGGTGGTAATGATCAGTTCACTAATCTCACTTGGCTGCCCAACTTTCACTCTTCTAGGTTGAAGCATTCGTTTCCAGTAACACTTTGAATTTTTAGGTTTCACTCTGTTTTCTGCTATATAGATAGATGTGTTTGAAACTCTAAATCAAACACGGTTTGTGCTACCTCCTTGAAACTTGACCAAATGAAGTAGTTCTAAGTTCTATCTCTATGGTTTGTTTCCTATTGAAGTACCCCATGCAGAGACTGGCGAAAAACACTTTCGTTTGAAAGGGGTTGCCAAGCTTCCAAAAAACTACTAGTTTGCTGAAATCTCAGCAAACATTTTTTCACCAAAACTTGATGATACTTGGTGGTAATGATCATTTCACTAATCCCACTTGGCTGCCCTACTTTCACTCTTCTAGGTTCAAGCGTTCGTTTCCAGTAACACTTTGAATTTTTAGGTTTCACTCTGTTTTCTGCTATATAGATAGATGTGTTTGAAACTCGAAATCAAACACGGTTTGTGCTAGCTCCTGGAAACTTGACCAAATGAAGTAGTTCTAAGTTCTATCTCTATGGTTTGTTTCCTCTTGAAGTACCCCATGCAGAGACTGGCGAAAAACACTTTCGTTTGAAAGGGGTGGCCAAGCTTCCAAAAAACTACTAGTTTGCTGAAATCTCAGCAAATATTTTTTCACCAAATCTTGATGATACTTGGTGGTAATGATCAGTTCACTAAGCCCACTTGGCTGCCCAATTTTTCCTCTTCTAGGTTCAAGCGTTCGTTTCCAGTAACACTTTGAATTTTTAGGTTTCACTCTGTTTTCTGCTATATAGATAGATGTGTTTGAAATTCTAAATCAAACACGGTTTGTGCTAGCTCCTTGAAACTTTACCAAATGAAGTAGTTCTACGTTCCATCTCTATGGTTTGTTTCCTCTTGAAGTACACCATGCAGAGACTGGCGAAAAACACTTTCGTTTGAAAGGGGTGGCCAAGCTTCCAAAAAACTACTAGTTTGCTGAAATCTCAGCAAAATTTTTTCACCAAATCTTAATGATACTTGGTGGTAATGATCAGTTCACTAATCCCACTTGGCTGCCCAATTTTTATTCGTCTAGGTTGAAGCATTCGTTTCCGGTAACACTTTGAATTTTTAGGTTTCACTCTGTTTTCTCATACATAGATAGCTGTGTTTGGAAATCTAAATCAAACACGGTTTGTGCTAGCTCCTTGAAACATGACCAAATGAAGTAGTTCTAAGTTCTATCTCTATGGTTTGTTTCCTCTTGAAGTACCCCATGCAGAGACTGGCGAAAAACACTTTCGTTTGAAAGGGGTTGCCAAGCTTCCAAAAAACTACTAGTTTGCTGAAATCTCAGCAAACATTTTTTCACCAAATCTTGATGATACTTGGTGGTAATGATCAGTTCACTAATCCCACTTGGCTGCCCAATTTTTATTATTCTAGGTTGAAGCATTCGTTTCCAGTAACACTTTGAATTTTTAGGTTTCACTCTGTTTTCTCATACATAGATAGCTGTGTTTGGAAATCTAAATCAAACACGGTTTGTGCTAGCTCCTTGAAACATGACCAAATGAAGTAGTTCTAAGTTCTATCTCTATGGTTTGTTTCCTCTTGAAGTACCCCATGCAGAGACTGGCGAAAAACACTTTCGTTTGAAAGGGGTTGCCAAGCTTCCAAAAAACTACTAGTTTGCTGAAATCTCAGCAAACATTTTTTCACCAAATCTTGATGATACTTGGTGGTAATGATCAGTTCACTAAGCCCACTTGGCTGCCCAATTTTTACTCTTCTAGGTTCCAGCGTTCGTTTCCAGTAACACTTTGAATTTTTAGGTTTCACTCTGTTTTCTGCTATATAGATAGATGTGTTTGAAATTCTAAATCAAACACGGTTTGTGCTAGCTCCTTGAAACTTTACCAAATGAAGTAGTTCTAGGTTCCATCTCTATGGTTTGTTTCCTCTTGAAGTACACCATGCAGAGACTGGCGAAAAACAATTTCGTTTGAAAGGGGTGGCCAAGCTTCCAAAAAACTACTAGTTTGCTGAAATCTCAGCAAAATTTTTTCACCAAATCTTAATGATACTTGGTGGTAATGATCAGTTCACTAATCCCAGTTGGCTGCCCAATTTTTATTCTTCTAGGTTGAAGCATTCGTTTCCAGTAACAGTTTGAATTTTTAGGTTTCACTCTGTTTTCTCATACATAGATAGCTGTGTTTGGAAATCTAAATCAAACACGGTTTGTGCTAGCTCCTTGAAACATGACCAAATGAAGTAGTTCTAAGTTCTATCTCTATGGTTTGTTTCCTCTTGAAGTACCCCATGCAGAGACTGGCGAAAAACACTTTCGTTTGAAAGGAGTTGCCAAGCTTCCAAAAAACTACTAGTTTGCTGAAATCTCAGCAAACCTTTTTTCACCAAATCTTGATGATACTTGGTGGTAATGATCAGTTCACTAATCTCACTTGGCTGCCCAACTTTCACTCTTCTAGGTTCAAGCGTTCGTTTCCAGTAACACTTTGAATTTTTAGGTTTCACTCTGTTTTTTCTGCTATATAGATAGATGTGTTTGAAACTCTAAATCAAACACGGTTTGTGCTAGCTCCGTGAAACTTGACAAAATGAAGTAGTCCTAAGTTCTATCTCTATGGTTTGTTTCCTCTTGAAGTACCCCATGCAGAGACTGGCGAAAAACACTTTCGTTTGAAAGGGGTTCCCAAGCTGCCAAAAAACTACTAGTTTGCTGAAATCTCAGCAAACCTTTTTTCACCAAATCTTGATGATACTTGGTGGTAATGATCAGTTCACTAATCTCACTTGGCTGCCTAAATTTCACTCTTCTAGGTTCAAGCGTTCATTTCCAGTAACACTTTGAATTTTTAGGTTTCACTCTGTTTTCTGCTATATAGATAGATGTGTTTGAAACTCTAAATCAAACACGGTTTGTGCTAGCTCCGTGAAACTTGACAAAATGAAGTAGTCCTAAGTTCTATCTCTATGGTTTGTTTCCTCTTGAAGTACCCCATGCAGAGACTGGCGAAAAACACTTTCTTTTGAAAGGGGTTGCCTAGCTTCCAAAAAACTACTAGTTTGCTGAAATCTCAGCAAACATTTTTTCACCAAATCTTGATGATACTTGGTGGTAATGATCAGTTCACTAATCTCACTTGGCTGCCCAACTTTCACTCTTCTAGGTTCAAGCGTTCGTTTCCAGTAACACTTTGAATTTTTAGGTTTCACTCTGTTTTCTGCTATATAGATAGATGTGTTTGAAACTCTAAATCAAACACGGTTTGTGCTAGCTCCGTGAAACTTGACCAAATGAAGTAGTTCTAAGTTCTATCTCTATGGTTTGTTTCCTATTGATGTACCCCATGCAGAGACTGGCGAAAAACACTTTCGTTTGAAAGGGGTTGCCAAGCTTCCAAAAAACTACTAGTTTGCTGAAATCTCAGCAAACATTTTTTCACCAAATCTTGATGATACTTGGTGGTAATGATCAGTTCACTAATCCCACTTGGCTACCCAATTTTTATTCTTCTAGGTTGAAGCATTCGTTTCCAGTAACAGTTTGAATTTTTAGGTTTCACTCTGTTTTCTGCTATATAGATAGATGTGTTTGAAACTCTAAATCAAACACGGTTTGTGCTAGCTCCTTGAAACTTGACCAAATGAAGTAGTTCTATGTTCCATCTCTATGGTTTGTTTCCTCTTGAAGTACACCATGCAGAGACTGGCGAAAAACACTTTCGTTTGAAAGGGGTTGCCAAGCTTCCAAAAAACTACTAGTTTGCTGAAATCTCAGCAAACATTTTTTCACCAAATCTTGATGATACTTGGTGGTAATGATCAGTTCACTAATCCCACTTGGCTGCCCAACTTTCACTCTTCTAGGTTCAAGCGTTCGTTTCCAGTAACACTTTGAATTTTTAGGTTTCACACTGTTTTCTGCTATATAGATAAAAGTGTTTGAAACTCTAAATCAAACACGGTTTGTGCTAGCTCCGTGAAACTTGACCAAATGAAGTAGTTCTAAGTTCTATCTCTATGGTTTGTTTCCTCTTGATGTACCCCATGCAGAGACTGGCGAAAAACACTTTCGTTTGAAATTGGTTGCCAAGCTTCCAAAAAACTACTAGTTTGCTGAAATCTCAGCAAAATTTTTCACCAAATCTTGATGATACTTGGTGGTAATGATCAGTTCACTAATCCCACTTGGCTACCCAATTTTTATTCTTCTAGGTTGAAGCATTGGTTTCCAGTAACAGTTTGAATTTTTAGGTTTCACTCTGTTTTCTCCTACATACATAGATGTGTTTGGAATTCTAAATCAAACACGGTTTGTGCTAGCTCCTTTAAACTTGACCAAATGAAGTAGTTCTAAGTTCTATCTGTATGGTTTGTTTCCTTTTGAAGTACCCCATGCAGAGACTGGCGAAAAACACTTTCTTTTGAAACGGGTTGCCTAGCTTCCAAAAAACTACTAGTTTGCTGAAATCTCAGCAAACATTTTTTTAACCAAATCTTGATGATACTTGGTGGTAATGATCAGTTCACTAATCTCACTTGGCTGCCCAACTTTCACTCTTCTAGGTTCAAGCGTTCGTTTCCAGTAACACTTTGAATTTTTAGGTTTCACTCTGTTTTCTGCTATATAGATAGATGTGTTTGAAACTCTAAATCAAACACGGTTTGTGCTAGCTCCTTGAAGCTTGACCAAATGAAGTAGCTCTAAGTTCTATCTCTATGGTTTGTTTCCTCTTGAAATACCCCATGCAGAGACTGGCGAAAAACACTTTCGTTTGAAAGGGGTTGCCAAGCTTCCAAAAAACTACTAGTTTGCTGAAATCTCAGCAAACATTTTTTCACCAAATCTTGATGATACTTGGTGGTAATGATCAGTTCACTAATCCCACTTTCCTGCCCAACTTTCACTCTTCTAGGTTCAAGCGTTCGTTTCCAGTAACACTTTGAATTTTTAGGTTTCACTCTGTTTTCTGCTATATAGATAGATGTGTTTGAAACTCTAAATCAAACACGGTTTGTGCTAGCTCCGTGAAACTTGACCAAATGAAGTAGTTCTAAGTTCTATATCTATGGTTTGTTTCCTATTGATGTACCCCATGCAGAGACTGGCGAAAAACACTTTCGTTTGAAAGGGGTTGCCAAGCTTCCAAAAAACTACTAGTTTGCTGAAATCTCAGCAAACATTTTTTCACCAAATCTTGATGATACTTGGTGGTAATGATCAGTTCACTAATCCCACTTGGCTACCCAATTTTTATTCTTCTAGGTTGAAGCATTCGTTTCCAGTAACAGTTTGAATTTTTAGGTTTCACTCTGTTTTCTGCTATATAGATAGATGTGTTTGAAACTCTAAATCAAACACGGTTTGTGCTAGCTCCTTGAAACTTGACCAAATGAAGTAGTTCTAAGTTCTACCTCTATGGTTTGTTTCCTCTTGAAACACCCCATGCAGAGACTGGCGAAAAACACTTTCGTTTGAAAGGGGTTGCCAAGCTTCCAAAAAACTACTAGTTTGCTGAAATCTCAGCAAACATTTTTTCACCAAATCTTGATGATACTTGGTGGTAATGATCAGTTCACTAATCCCACTTTCCTGCCCAACTTTCACTCTTCTAGGTTCAAGCGTTCGTTTCCAGTAACACTTTGAATTTTTAGGTTTCACTCTGTTTTCTGCTATATAGATAGATGTGTTTGAAACTCTAAATCAAACACGGTTTGTGCTAGCTCCGTGAAACTTGACCAAATGAAGTAGTTCTAAGTTCTATCTCTATGGTTTGTTTCCTATTGATGTACCCCATGCAGAGACTGGCGAAAAACACTTTCGTTTGAAAGGGGTTGCCAAGCTTCCAAAAAACTACTAGTTTGCTGAAATCTCAGCAAACATTTTTTCACCAAATCTTGATGATACTTGGTGGTAATGATCAGTTCACTAATCCCACTTGGCTGCCCAACTTTCACTCTTCTAGGTTCCAGCGTTCGTTTCCAGTAACACTTTGAATTTTTAGGTTTCACACTGTTTTCTGCTATATAGATTAAAGTGTTTGAAACTCTAAATCAAACACGGTTTGTGCTAGCTCCGTGAAACTTGACCAAATGAAGTAGTTCTAAGTTCTATCTCTATGGTTTGTTTCCTCTTGATGTACCCCATGCAGAGGCTGGCGAAAAACACTTTCGTTTGAAATTGGTTGCCAAGCTTCCAAAAAACTACTAGTTTGCTGAAATCTCAGCAAAATTTTTCACCAAATCTTGATGATACTTGGTGGTAATGATCAGTTCACTAATCCCACTTGGCTACCCAATTTTTATTCTTCTAGGTTGAAGCATTGGTTTCCAGTAACAGTTTGAATTTTTAGGTTTCACTCTGTTTTCTCCTACATACATAGATGTGTTTGGAATTCTAAATCAAACACGGTTTGTGCTAGCTCCTTTAAACTTGACCAAATGAAGTAGTTCTAAGTTCTATTTGTATGGTTTGTTTCCTTTTGAAGTACCCCATGCAGAGACTGGCGAAAAACACTTTCTTTTGAAAGGGGTTGCCTAGCTTCCAAAAAAATACTAGTTTGCTGAAATCTCAGCAAACATTTTTTTAACCAAATCTTGATGATACTTGGTGGTAATGATCAGTTCACTAATCTCACTTGGCTGCCCAACTTTCACTCTTCTAGGTTCAAGCGTTCGTTTCCAGTAACACTTTGAATTTTTAGGTTTCACTCTGTTTTCTGCTATATAGATAGATGTGTTTGAAACTCTAAATCAAACACGGTTTGTGCTAGCTCCTTGAAGCTTGACCAAATGAAGTAGTTCTAAGTTCTATCTCTATGGTTTGTTTCCTCTTGAAATACCCCATGCAGAGACTGGCGAAAAACACTTTCGTTTGAAAGGGGTTGCCAAGCTTCCAAAAAACTACTAGTTTGCTGAAATCTCAGCAAACATTTTTTCACCAAATCTTGATGATACTTGGTGGTAATGATCAGTTCACTAATCCCACTTTCCTGCCCAACTTTCACTCTTCTAGGTTCAAGCGTTCGTTTCCAGTAACACTTTGAATTTTTAGGTTTCACTCTGTTTTCTGCTATATAGATAGATGTGTTTGAAACTCTAAATCAAACACGGTTTGTGCTAGCTCCGTGAAACTTGACCAAATGAAGTAGTTCTAAGTTCTATATCTATGGTTTGTTTTCTATTGATGTACCCCATGCAGAGACTGGCGAAAAACACTTTCGTTTGAAAGGGGTTGCCAAGCTTCCAAAAAACTACTAGTTTGCTGAAATCTCAGCAAACATTTTTTCACCAAATCTTGATGATACTTGGTGGTAATGATCAGTTCACTAATCCCACTTGGCTACCCAATTTTTATTCTTCTAGGTTGAAGCATTCGTTTCCAGTAACAGTTTGAATTTTTAGGTTTCACTCTGTTTTCTGCTATATAGATAGATGTGTTTGAAACTCTAAATCAAACACGGTTTGTGCTAGCTCCTTGAAACTTGACCAAATGAAGTAGTTCTAAGTTCTACCTCTATGGTTTGTTTCCTCTTGAAACACCCCATGCAGAGACTGGCGAAAAACACTTTCGTTTGAAAGGGGTTGCCAAGCTTCCAAAAAACTACTAGTTTGCTGAAATCTCAGCAAACATTTTTTCACCAAATCTTGATGATACTTGGTGGTAATGATCAGTTCACTAATCCCACTTTCCTGCCCAACTTTCACTCTTCTAGGTTCAAGCGTTCGTTTCCAGTAACACTTTGAATTTTTAGGTTTCACTCTGTTTTCTGCTATATAGATAGATGTGTTTGAAACTCTAAATCAAACACGGTTTGTGCTAGCTCCGTGAAACTTGACCAAATGAAGTAGTTCTAAGTTCTATCTCTATGGTTTGTTTCCTATTGATGTACCCCATGCAGAGACTGGCGAAAAACACTTTCGTTTGAAAGGGGTTGCCAAGCTTCCAAAAAACTACTAGTTTGCTGAAATCTCAGCAAACATTTTTTCACCAAATCTTGATGATACTTGGTGGTAATGATCAGTTCACTAATCCCACTTGGCTGCCCAATTTTTACTCTTCTAGGTTCAAGCGTTCGTTTCCAGTAACACTTTGAATTTTTAGGTTTCATTCTGTTTTCTGCTATATAGATAGATGTGTTTGAAACTCTAAATCAAACACGGTGTGTGCTAGCTCCTTGAAACATGACCAAATGAAGTAGTTCTAAGTTCTATCTCTATGGTTTGTTTCCTCTTGAAGTACACCATGCAGAGACTGGCCAAAAACACTTTCGTTTGAAAGGGGTTGCCAAGATTCCAAAAAACTACTAGTTTGCTGAAATCTCAGCAAAAATTTTTTCACCAAATCTTGATGATACTTGGTGGTAATGATCAGTTCACTAATCTCACTTGGCTGCCCAACTTTCACTCTTCTAGGTTCAAGCGTTCGTTTCCAGTAACACTTTGAATTTTTAGGTTTCACTCTGTTTTCTGCTATATAGATAGATGTGTTTGAAACTCTAAATCAAACACGGTTTGTGCTAGCTCCTTGAAATTTGACCAAATGAAGTAGTTCTAATTTCTATCTCTATGGTTTGTTTCCTCTTGAAGTACCCCATGCAGAGACTGGTGAAAAACACTTTCGTTTGAAAGGGGTTGCCAAGCTTCCAAAAAAATACTAGTTTGCTGAAATCTCAGCAAACCTTTTTTCACCAAATCTTGATGATACTTGGTGGTAATGATCAGTTCACTAATCTCACTTGGCTGCCCAACTTTCACTCTTCTAGTTTCAAGCGTTCGTTTCCAGTAACAGTTTGAATTTTTAGGTTTCACTCTGTTTTCTCATACATAGATAGCTGTGTTTGGAATTCTAAATCAAACACGGTTTGTGCTAGCTCCTTGAAACTTGACCAAATGAAGTAGTTCTAAGTTCTATCTCTATGGTTTGTTTCCTCTTGAAGTACCCCATGCAGAGACTGGCGAAAAACACTTTCGTTTGAAAGGGGTTGCCAAGCTTCCAAAAAACTACTAGTTTGCTGAAATCTCAGCAAACATTTGTTCACCAAAACTTGATGATACTTGGTGGTAATGATCATTTCACTAATCCCACTTGGCTGCCCAACTTGCACTCTTCTAGGTTCAAGCGTTCGTTTCCAGTAACACTTTGAATTTTTAGGTTTCACTCTGTTTTCTGCTATATAGATAGATGTGTTTGAAACTCTAAATCAAACACGGTTTGTGCTAGCTCCTTGAAACTTGACCAAATGAAGTAGTTCTAAGTTCTATCTCTATGGTTTGTTTCCTCTTGAAGTACCCCATGCAGAGACTGGCGAAAAACACTTTCGTTTGAAAGGGGTGGCCAAGCTTCCAAAAAACTACTAGTTTGCTGAAATCTCAGCAAACATTTTTTCACCAAATCTTGATGATACTTGGTGGTAATGATCAGTTCACTAAGCCCACTTGACTGCCCAATTTTTACTCTTCTAGGTTCAAGCGTTCGTTTCCAGTAACACTTTGAATTTTTAGGTTTCACTCTGTTTTCTGCTATATAGATAGATGTGTTTGAAACTCTAAATCAAACACGGTTTGTGCTAGCTCCTTGAAATTTGACCAAATGAAGTAGTTCTAAGATTTATATCTATGGTTTGTTTTCTCTTGAATTACCCCATGCAGAGACTGGCGAAAAACACTTTCGTTTGAAAGGGGTTGCCAAGCTTCCAAAAAACTACTAGTTTGCTGAAATCTCAGCAAACATTTTTTCACCAAATCTTGATGATACTTGGTGGTAATGATCAGTTTACTAATCCCACTTGGCTGCCCAATTTTTATTCTTCTAAGTTGAAGCATTCGTTTCCAGAAACACTTTGAATTTTTAGGTTTCACTCTGTTTTCTCATACATAGATAGCTGTGTTTGGAAATCTAAATCAAACACGGTTTGTGCTAGCTCCTTGAAACATGACCAAATGAAGTAGTTCTAAGTTCTATCTCTATGGTTTGTTTCCTCTTGAAGTACCCCATGCAGAGACTGGTGAAAAACACTTTCGTTTGAAAGCGGTTGCCAAGCTTCCAAAAAACTACTAGTTTGCTGAAATCTCAGCAAATATTTTTTCACCAAAACTTGATGATACTTGGTGGTAATGATCAGTTCACTAATCCCACTTGGCAGCCCAACTTTCACTCTTCTAGGTTCAAGCGTTCGTTTCCAGTAACACTTTGAATTTTTAGGTTTCACTCTGTTTTCTGCTATATAGATAGATGTGTTTGAAACTCTAAATCAAACACGGTTTGTGCTAGCTCCTTGAAACTTGACCAAATGAAGTAGTTCTAATTTCTATCTCTATGGTTTGTTTCCTCTTGAAGTACCCCATGCAGAGACTGGTGAAAAACACTTTCGTTTGAAAGGGGTTGCCAAGCTTCCAAAAAAATACTAGTTTGCTGAAATCTCAGCAAACCTTTTTTCACCAAATCTTGATGATACTTGGTGGTAATGATGAGTTCACTAATCTCACTTGGCTGCCCAAATTTCACTCTTCTAGTTTCAAGCGTTCGTTTCCAGTAACAGTTTGAATTTTTAGGTTTCACTCTGTTTTCTCATACATAGATAGCTGTGTTTGGAATTCTAAATCAAACATGGTTTGTGCTAGCTCCTTGAAACTTGACCAAATGAAGTAGTTCTAAGTTCTATCTCTATGGTTTGTTTCCTCTTGAAGTACCCCATGCAGAGACTGGCGAAAAACACTTTCGTTTGAAAGGGGTTGCCAAGCTTCCAAAAAACTACTAGTTTGCTGAAATCTCAGCAAATATTTGTTCACCAAAACTTGATGATACTTGGTGGTAATGATCATTTCATTAATCCCCCTTGGCTGCCCAACTTGCACTCTTCTAGGTTCAAGCGTTCGTTTCCAGTAACACTTTGAATTTTTAGGTTTCACTCTGTTTTCTGCTATATAGATAGATGTGTTTGAAACTCTAAATCAAACACGGTTTGTGCTAGCTCCTTGAAACTTGACCAAATGAAGTAGTTCTAAGTTCTATCTCTATGGTTTGTTTCCTCTTGAAGTACCCCATGCAGAGACTGGCGAAAAACACTTTCGTTTGAAAGGGGTGGCCAAGCTTCCAAAAAACTACTAGTTTGCTGAAATCTCAGCAAACATTTTTTCACCAAATCTTGATGATACTTGGTGGTAATGATCAGTTCACTAAGCCCACTTGGCTGCCCAATTTTTACTCTTCTAGGTTCAAGCGTTCGTTTCCAGTAACACTTTGAATTTTTAGGTTTCACTCTGTTTTCTCATACATAGATAGCTGTGTTTGGAAATCTAAATCAAACACGGTTTGTGCTAGCTCCTTGAAACATGACCAAATGAAGTAGTTCTAAGTTCTATCTCTATGGTTTGTTTCCTCTTGAAGTACCCCATGCAGAGACTGGCGAAAAACACTTTCATTTGAAAGGGGTTGCCAAGCTTCCTAAAACTACTAGTTTGCTGTAATATCAGCAAACATTTTTTCACCAAAACTTGATGATACTTGGTGGTAATGATCAGTTCACTATTCCCACTTGGCAGCCCAACTTTCACTCTTCTAGGTTCAAGCGTTCGTTTCCAGTAACACTTTGAATTTTTAGGTTTCACTCTGTTTTCTGCTATATAGATAGATGTGTTTGAAACTCTAAATCAAACACGGGTTGTGCTAGCTCCTTGAAACTTGACCAAATGAAGTAGTTCTGAGTTCTATCTCTATGGTTTGTTTCCTCTTGAAGTACCCCATGCAGAGACTGGCGAAAAACACTTTCGTTTGAAAGGGGTTGCCAAGCTTCCAAAAAACTACTAGTTTGCTGAAATCTCAGCAAACCTTTTTTCACCAAATCTTGATGATACTTGGTGGTAATGATCAGTTCACTAATCTCACTTGGCTTCCCAACTTTCACTCTTCTAGGTTCAAGCGTTCGTTTCCAGTAACACTTTGAATTTTTAGGTTTCACTCTGTTTTCTGCTATATAGATAGATGTGTTTGAAACTCTAAATCAAACACGGTTTGTGCTAGCTCCGTGAAACTTGACAAAATGAAGTAGTCCTAAGTTCTATCTCTATGGTTTGTTTCCTCTTGAAGTACCCCATGCAGAGACTGGCGAAAAACACTTTCGTTTGAAAGGGGTTGCCAAGCTTCCAAAAAACTACTAGTTTGCTGAAATCTCAGCAAACCTTTTTTCACCAAATCTTGATGATACTTGGTGGTAATGATCAGTTCACTAATCCCTCTTGGCTGCCCAATTTTTATTCTTCTAGGTTGAAGCATTCGTTTCCAGTAACAGTTTGAATTTTTAGGTTTCACTCTGTTTTCTCCTACATAGATAGCTGTGTTTGGAATTGTAAATCAAACATGGTTTGTGCTAGCTCCTTGAAACTTGACCAAATGAAGTAGTTCTAAGTTCTATCTCTATGGTTTGTTTCCTCTTGAAGTACCCCATGCAGAGACTGGCGAAAAACACTTTCGTTTGAAAGGGGTTGCCAAACTTCCAAAAAACTACTAGTTTGCTGAAATCTCAGCAAACATTTTTTCACCAAAACTTGATGATACTTGGTGGTAATGATCAGTTCACTAATCCCACTTTCCTGCCCAAATTTCACTCTTCTAGGTTCAAGCGTTCGTTTCCAGTAACCCTTTGAATTTTTAGGTTTCACTCTGTTTTCTGCTATATAGATAGATGTGTTTGAAACTCTAAATCAAACAGGTTTGTGCTAGCTCCGTGAAACTTGACCAAATGTAGTAGTTCTAAGTTCTATCTCTATGGTTTGTTTCTTCTTGAAGTACCCCTTGCAGAGACTGGCGAAAAACACTTTCGTTTGAAAGGGTTTGCCAAGCTTCCAAAAAACTACTAGTTTGCTGAAATCTCATCAAGCATTTTTTCACCAAATCTTGATGATACTTGGTGGTAATGATCAGTTCACTAATCCCACTTGGCTACCCAATTTTTATTCTTCTAGGTTGAAGCATTCGTTTCCAGAAACAGTTTGAATTTTTAGGTTTCACTCTGTTTTCTCCTACATAGATAGATGTGTTTGGAATTCTAAATCAAACACGGTTTGTGCTAGCTCCTTGAAACTTGACCAAATGAAGTAGTTCTAAGTTCTATCTCTATGATTTGTTTCCTCTTGAAGTACCCCTTGCAGAGACTGGCGAAAAACACTTTCGTTTGAAAGGGGTTGCCAAGCTTCCAAAAAACTACTAGTTTGCTGAAATCTCAGCAAGCATTTTTTCACCAAATCTTGATGATACTTGGTGGTAATGATCAGTTCACTAATCCCACTTGGCTACCCAATTTTTATTTTTCTAGGTTGAAGCATTCGTTTCCAGTAACAGTTTGAATTTTTAGGTTTCACTCTGTTTTCTCCTACATAGATAGATGTGTTTGGAATTCTAAATCAAAAACGGTTTGTGTTAGCTCCTTGAAACTTGACCAAATGAAGTAGTTCTAAGTTCTATCTCTATGGTTTGTTTCCTCTTGAGGTACCCCATCTAGAGACTGGCGAAAACCACTTTCGTTTGAAAGGGGTGGCCAAGCTTCCAAAAACTACTAGTTTGCTGAAATCTCAGCAAACATTTTTTCACCAAAACTTGATGATACTTGGTGGTAATGATCAGTTCACTAAGACCACTTGGCTGCCCAATTTTTACTCTTCTAGGTTCAAGCGTTCGTTTCCAGTAACACTTTGAATTTTTAGGTTTCACTCTGTTTTCTGCTATATAGATTGATGTGTTTGAAATTCTAAATCAAACACGGTTTGTGCTAGCTACTTGAAACTTTACCAAATGAAGTAGTTCTATGTTCCATCTCTATGGTTTTTTTCCTCTTGAAGTACACCATGCAGAGACTGGCGAAAAACACTTTCGTTTGAAATGGGTGGCCAAGCTTCCAAAAAACTACTAGTTTGCTGAAATCTCAGCAAAATTTTTTCACCAAATCTTAATGATACTTGGTGGTAATGATCAGTTCACTAATCCCACTTGGCTACCCAATTTTTATTCTTCTAGGTTGAAGCATTCGTTTCCAGTAACACTGAATTTTTAGGTTTCACTCTGTTTTCTGCTATATAGATAGATGTGTTTGAAACTCTAAATCAAACACGGTTTGTGCTAGCTCCTGGAAATTTGACCAAATGAAGTAGTTCTAAGATTTATATCTATGGTTTGTTTCCTCTTGAAGTACCCCATGCAGAGACTGGCGAAAAACACTTTCGTTTGAAAGGGGTTGCCAAGCTGCCAAAAAACTACTAGTTTGCTGAAATCTCAGCAAACATTTTTTCACCAAATCTTGATGATACTTGGTGGTAATGATCAGTTCACTAATCCCACTTGGCTGCCCAATTTTTATTCTTCTAGGTTGAAGCATTCGTTTCCAGTAACACTTTGAATTTTTAGGTTTCACTCTGTTTTCTCATACATAGATAGCTGTGTTTGGAAATCAAATCAAACACGGTTTGTGCTAGCTCTTTGAAACAT
>NW_027515965.1:0-67647 GCF_048772815.1 Callospermophilus lateralis | reverse complement strand
GATGAGACATTGTGGTAATGATTCAGTTCACTAAGTCCACTATGGCTGCCCATTTTCACTCTTCTAGGTTGAAGCGTTCGATTCCAGTAAGAGTTTGAATTTTTAGGTTTCACTCTGTTTTCTCCTATATAGATAGATGTGTTTGTAACTCTAAATGAAACACGGTTTGTGCTAGCTCTTTGAAAATTGACAAAATAAAGTAGTTTTATGTTCTGTCTCTATGGTTTGTTTCCTCTTCAAGCAGGCCTAACTGGAGACTGCCTGAATATCACTTTCATTGGAAACGTGTGCCAAGCGTCCAAAAGTACTGGTTTTCTGAAATCTCGGCAAATATTTTTTCACCCAAACTGGATGATTCTCTGTGGGTAGTGATCAGTACACTAAGTCAACTTGACTTCCCAATTTTCACTCTTCTAGGTTGAAGCGTTCGTTTCCAGTAAGAGTTTGAATTTTTATGTTCACTCTGTTTTCTGCTATATAGATAGATGTGTTGGGAACTCTAAATAAAACACGGTTTGTGCTAGCTCTTGAAAATTGACAAATAAAGTAGTTCTAAGTTCTGTCTCTAAGGTTGTTTCCTCTTGAAGCAGCCCTAAGCAGAGACTGCCTAAAGACATTTTCATTGGAAAGGTGTGGCCAGCGTCAAAAGTACTGGTTTTCTGAAATCTCGGCAAACATTTTTCACCCAATCTTGATGATTCTCTGTGGTAATGATCAGTTCACTAAGTCCACTTGGCTGCCCAATTTTCACTCTTCTAGGTTGAAGCGTTCGTTTCCAGTAAGAGTTTGAATTTTTAGGTTTTCACTCTGTTTACTCCTATATAGATAGATTGTGTTGGGAACTCTAAATGAAACACGGTTTGTGCTAGCTCTTTGAAAATTGACAAAATAAAGTAGTTCTAGGTTCTGCTCTATGGTTTGTTTCCTCTTGAAGCAGCCCTAACTGGAGACTGCCTAAATACACTTTCATTGGAAAGGTGCCAAGCGTCCAAAGTACTGGTTTTCTGAATCTCGGCAAACATTTTTCACCCAATATTGATGATTCTCTGTGGTAGTGATCAGTTCACTAAGCCCACTTGGCTGCCAAATTTTCACTCTTCTAGGTTGAAGCGTGTGTTTCCAGTAAGAGTTTGAATTTTTAGGTTTCACTGTGTTTTCTCCTATATATAGATAGATGTGTTTGGAACTCTAAATGAAACACGGCTTGTGCTAGCTCTTTGAAAATTGACAAAAATAAAGGAGATTTAGTTCTTGTCTCTAAGGTTTGTTTCCTCTTGAAGCAGCCCTAAGCAGAGCCTGCCTAAAGACATTTTCATTGGAAAGGTGTGCTAAGCGTCCAAAAGTACTGGTTTTCTGAAATCTCGGCAATCATTTTTTCACCCAATATTGATGATTCTCTGTGGTAGTGACCAGTTCACTAAGCCCACTTGGCTGCCCAATTTTCACTCTTCTAAGTTGAAGCGTTCATTTCCAGTAAGAGTTTGAATTTTTAGGTTTCACTGTGTTTCTCCTATATAGATAGGATGTGTTTGGAACTCTAAATGAAACACGGTTTGTGCTAGCTCTTTGAAAATTGACAAAATAAAGTAGTTCTAATTTCTGTCTCTAAGGTTTGTTTCCTCTTGAAGAGGCCTAAGCAGAGCCTGCCTAAAGACATTTTCATTGGAAAGGTGTGCCAACGCAAAGTACTGGTTTTCTGAAATCTCGGCAAACCTGTTTTTCACCCATCTTGATGAGAACATTGTGGTAGTGATCAGTTCACAAAGTCCACTTGGCTGCCCAATTTTCACTCTTCTAGGTTGAAGCGTTCGATTCCAGTAAGATGTTGAATTTTTAGGCTTCACTCTGTTTTCTCCTATATAGATAGATGTGTTTGGAACTCTAAATGAAACACGGTTTGTGCTAGCTCTTTGGAAATTGACAAAATAGAGTGGTTTTAGGTTCTGTCTCCATGGTTTGTTTTTTCTTGAAGCAGCCCTAACTAGAGACTGCCTAAGTACACTTTCATTGGAAAGGTTGTGCTAAGCGTCCAAAAGCAGTGGTTTTCTGAAATGTCGGCAAACATTTTTTCACCCAATCTTGATGATTCTCTGTGGTAATGATCAGTTCACTTAGCCCACTTGGCTGCCCAATATTCACTCTTCTAGGTTGAAGCGTTCGTTTCCAATAAGAGTTTGAATTTGTAGGTTTCACTCTGTTTTCTCCTATATTAGATAGATGTGTTGGGAACTCTAAATGAAACACGGTTGTGCTAGCTCTATGAAATTGACAAAATAAAGTAGTTTAGGTTCTGTCTCTATGGTTTGTTTCCTCTTGAAGCAGCCCTAACTGGAGACTGCCTAAATACACTTTCATTGGAAAGGTGTGCCAAGCGTCAAAAGTACTGGTTTCTGAAATCTCGGCAAACATTTTTTCACCCAATATTGATGATTCTCTGTGGTAGTGATCAGTTCACTAAGCCCACTTGGCTGCCAAATTTTCACTCTTCTAGGTTGAAGCGTGTGTTTCCAGTAAGAGTTTGAATTTTAGGTTTCACTGTGTTTTCTCCTATATAGATAGATGTGTTTGGAACGCTAAATGAAACACGGCTTGTGCTAGCTCTTTGAAAATTGACAAAATAAAGTAGATTTAGGTTCTGTCTCTAAGGTTTGTTTCCTCTTGAAGCAGCCCTAAGCAGAGCCTGCCTAAAGACATTTTCATTGGAAAGGTGTGACAAGCGTCCAAAAGTACTGGTTTTCTGAAATCTCGGCAAACCTTTTTTTCACCCAATCTTGATGAGACATTGTGGTAGTGATCAGTTCACTAAGTCCACTTGGCTGCCCAATTTTCACTCTTCTAGGTTGAAGCGTTCGATTCCAGTAAGAGTTTGAATTTTTAGGTTTCACTCTGTTTTTCTCCTATCTAGATAGATGTGTTGGAAACTCTAAATGAAACACGGTTTGTGCTAGCTCTTTGAAAATTGACAAAATAGAGTGGTTTTAGGTTCTGTCTCCATGGTTGGTTTTTTCTTGAAGCAGCCTAACTAGAGACCGCCTAAATACACTTTCATTGGAAACGTGTGCCAAGCGTCCAAAGTACTGGTTTTCTTAAATCTCGGCAACCTTTTTTCACCCAATCTTGATGAGACATTGTGGTAGTGATCAGTTCACTACGTCCACTTGGCTGCCCAATTTTCACTCTTCTAGGTTGAAGCGTTCGATTCCAGTAAGAGTTTGAATTTTTAGGTTTCACTCTGTTTTCTCCTATATAGATAGATGTGTTTGGAACTCTAAATGAAACACGGTTTGTGCTACCTCTTTGAAAATTGACAAAATAAAGTAGTTTTAGGTTCTGTCTCTATGGTTTGTTTCCTCTTGAAGCAGCCCTAACTAGCGACTGCCTAAATAGACTTTCATTGGAAACGTGTGCCAAGCGTCCAAAAGTACTGGTTTTCTGAAATCTCAGCAAATATTTTTTTCACCCAAACTGGATGATTCTCTGTGGTAGTGATCAGTACACTAAGTCAACTTGGCTTCCCAATTTTCACTCTTCTAGGTTGAAGCGTTCGTTTCCAGTAAGAGTTTGAATTTTTAGGTTCACTCTGTTTTCTCCTATATAGATAGATGTGTTGGGAACTCTAAATGAAACACGGTTTGTGCTAGCTCTTTGAAAATTGACAAAATAAAGTAGTTCTAAGTTCTGTCTCTAAGGTTGTTTCCTCTTGAAGCAGCCCTAAGCAGAGACTGCCTAAAGACATTTTCATTGGAAAGTTGTGGCCAGCGTCCAAAAGTACTGGTTTTCTGAAATCTCGGCAAACATTTTTTTCACCCAATCTGATGATTCTCTGTGGTAATGATCAGTTCACTAAGTCCACTTGGCTGCCCAATTTTCACTCTTCTAGGTTGAAGCGTTCGTTTCCAGTAAGAGTTTGATTTTTAGGTTTCACTCTGTTTTCTCCTATATAGATAGATGTGTTGGGAACTCTAAATGAAACACGGTTTGTGCTAGCTCTTTGAAAATTGACAAAATAAAGTAGTTTTAGGTTCTGTCTCTATGGTTTGATTTCCTCTTGAAGCAGCCCTAACTGGAGACTGCCTAAATACACTTTCATTGGAAAGGTGTGCCAAGCGTCCAAAAGTACTGGTTTTCTGAAATCTCGGCAAACATTTTTTTCACCCAATATTGATGATTCTCTGTGGTAGTGATCAGTTCACTAAGCCCACTTGGCTGCCAAATTTTCTCTCTTCTAGGTTGAAGCGTGTGTGTTCCAGGTAAGAGTTTGAATTTTTTAGGTTTCACTGTGTTTTCTCCTATATAGATAGATGTGTTTGGAACTCTAAATGAAATATGGCTTGTGCTAGCTCTTTGAAAATTGACAAAATAAAGTAGATTTAGGTTCTGTCTCTAAGGTTTGTTCCTCTTGAAGCAGCCCTAAGCAGAGCCTGCCTAAAGCACTTTTCATTGGAAAGGTGTGCCAAGCGTCCAAAAGTACTGGTTTTCTGAAATCTCGGCAAACCTTTTTTCATCAATCTTGATGAGACATTGTGGTAATGATCAGTTCACTAAGTCCACTTGGCTGCCCAATTTTCACTCTTCTAGGTTGAAGCGTTCGATTCCAGTAAGAGTTTGAATTTTTAGGTTTCACTCTGTTTTTCTCCTATATAGATAGATGTGTTTGGAACTCTAAATGAAACACGGTTTGTGCTAGCTCTTTGAAAATTGACAAAATAAAGTATTTTTATGTTCTGTCTCTATGGTTTGTTTCCTCTTCAAGCAGGCCTAACTGGAGACTGCCTGAATACACTTTCATTGGAAACGTGTGCCAAGCGTCCAAAAGTACTGGTTTTCTGAAATCTCGGCAAATATTTTTTCACCCAAACTGGATGATTCTCTGTGGTAGTGATCAGTACACTAAGTCAACTTGACTTCCCAATTTTCACTCTTCTAGGTTGAAGCGTTCGTTCCAGTAAGAGTTTGAATTTTTAGGTTTCACTCTGTTTTCTGCTATATAGATAGATGTGTTGGGAACTCTAAATAAAACACGGTTTGTGCTAGCTCTTTGAAAATTGACAAAATAAAGTAGTTCTAAGTTCTGTCTCTTAAGGTTGTTTCCTCTTGAAGCAGCCCTAAGCAGAGACTGCCTAAAGACATTTTCATTGGAAAGGTGGCCAGCGTCCAAAAGTACTGGTTTTCTGAAATCTCGGCAAACATTTTTTCACCCAATCTTGATGATTCTCTGTGGTAATGATCAGTTCACTAAGTCCACTTGGCTGCCCAATTTTCACTCTTCTAGGTTGAAGCGTTCGTTTCCAGTAAGAGTTTGAATTTTTAGGTTTCACTCTGTTTACTCCTATATAGATAGATGTGTTGGGAACTCTAAATGAAACACGGTTTGTGCTAGCTCTTTGAAAATTGACAAAATAAAGTAGTTCTAGGTTCTGTCTCTATGGTTTGTTTCCTCTTGAAGCAGCCCTAACTGGAGACTGCCTAAATACACTTTCATTGGAAAGGTGTGCCAAGCGTCCAAAAGTACTGGTTTTCTGAAATCTCGGCAAACATTTTTTCACCCAATATTGATGATTCTCTGTGGTAGTGATCAGTTCACTAAGCCCACTTGGCTGCCAAATTTTCACTCTTCTAGGTTGAAGCGTGTGTTTCCAGTAAGAGTTTGAATTTTTAGGTTTCACTGTGTTTTCTCCTATATAGATAGATGTGTTTGGAACTCTAAATGAAACACGGCTTGTGCTAGCTCTTTGAAAATTGACAAAATAAAGGAGATTTAGGTTCTGTCTCTAAGGTTTGTTTCCTCTTGAAGCAGCCCTAAGCAGAGCCTGCCTAAAGACATTTTCATTGGAAAGGTGTGCCAAGCGTCCAAAAGTTCTGGTTTTCTGAAATCTCGGCAATCATTTTTTCACCCAATATTGATGATTCTCTGTGGTAGTGACCAGTTCACTAAGCCCACTTGGCTGCCCAATTTTCACTCTTCTAAGTTGAAGCGTTCATTTCCAGTAAGAGTTTGAATTTTTAGGTTTCACTGTGTTTTCTCCTATATAGATAGATGTGTTTGGAACTCTAAATGAAACACGGTTTGTGCTAGCTCTTTGAAAATTGACAAAATAAAGTAGTTCTAATTTCTGTCTCTAAGGTTTGTTTCCTCTTGAAGAGGCCTAAGCAGAGCCTGCCTAAAGACATTTTCATTGGAAAGGTGTGCCAAGCGTCCAAAAGTACTGGTTTTCTGAAATCTCGGCAAACCTGTTTTCACCCAATCTTGATGAGACATTGTGGTAGTGATCAGTTCACTAAGTCCACTTGGCTGCCCAATTTTCACTCTTCTAGGTTGAAGCGTTCGATTCCAGTAAGAGTTTGAATTTTTAGGCTTCACTCTGTTTTCTCCTATATAGATAGATGTGTTTGGAACTCTAAATGAAACACGGTTTGTGCTAGCTCTTTGGAAATTGACAAAATAGAGTGGTTTTAGGTTCTGTCTCCATGGTTTGTTTTTTCTTGAAGCAGCCCTAACTAGAGACTGCCTAAGTACACTTTCATTGGAAAGGTGTGCTAAGCGTCCAAAAGCAGTGGTTTTCTGAAATGTCGGCAAACATTTTTTCACCCAATCTTGATGATTCTCTGTGGTAATGATCAGTTCACTTAGCCCACTTGGCTGCCCAATATTCACTCTTCTAGGTTGAAGCGTTCGTTTCCAATAAGAGTTTGAATTTTTAGGTTTCACTCTGTTTTCTCCTATATAGATAGATGTGTTGGGAACTCTAAATGAAACACGGTTTGTGCTAGCTCTATGAAAATTGACAAAATAAAGTAGTTTTAGGTTCTGTCTCTATGGTTTGTTTCCTCTTGAAGCAGCCCTAACTGGAGACTGCCTAAATACACTTTCATTGGAAAGGTGTGCCAAGCGTCCAAAAGTACTGGTTTTCTGAAATCTCGGCAAACATTTTTTCACCCAATATTGATGATTCTCTGTGGTAGTGATCAGTTCACTAAGCCCACTTGGCTGCCAAATTTTCACTCTTCTAGGTTGAAGCGTGTGTTTCCAGTAAGAGTTTGAATTTTTAGGTTTCACTGTGTTTTCTCCTATATAGATAGATGTGTTTGGAACTCTAAATGAAACACGGCTTGTGCTAGCTCTTTGAAAATTGACAAAATAAAGTAGATTTAGGTTCTGTCTCTAAGGTTTGTTTCCTCTTGAAGCAGCCCTAAGCAGAGCCTGCCTAAAGACATTTTCATTGGAAAGGTGTGACAAGTGTCCAAAAGTACTGGTTTTCTGAAATCTCGGCAAACCTTTTTTCACCCAATCTTGATGAGACATTGTGGTAGTGATCAGTTCACTAAGTCCACTTGGCTGCCCAATTTTCACTCTTCTAGGTTGAAGCGTTCGATTCCAGTAAGAGTTTGAATTTTTAGGTTTCACTCTGTTTTCTCCTATATAGATAGATGTGTTGGAAACTCTAAATGAAACACGGTTTGTGCTAGCTCTTTGAAAATTGACAAAATAGAGTGGTTTTAGGTTCTGTCTCCATGGTTGGTTTTTTCTTGAAGCAGCCCTAACTAGAGACCGCCTAAATACACTTTCATTGGAAACGTGTGCCAAGCGTCCAAAAGTACTGGTTTTCTGAAATCTCGGCAAACCTTTTTTCACCCAATCTTGATGAGACATTGTGGTAGTGATCAGTTCACTACGTCCACTTGGCTCCCCATTTTTCACTCTTCTAGGTTGAAGCGTTCGTTTCCAATAAGAGTTTGAATTTTTAGGTTTCACTCTGTTTTTTCCTATATAGATAGATGTGTTGGGAACACTAAATGAAACACGGTTTGTGCTAGCTCTTTGAAAATTGACTAAAGAAAATAGATTTAGGTTCTGTCTCTATGGTTTGTTTCCTCTTGAAGCAGCCCTAACTGGAGACTGCCTAAATACACTTTCATTGGAAAAGTGTGCCAAGCGTCCAAAAGTACTGGTTTTCTGAAATCTCAGCAAACATTTTTTCACCCAATATTGATGATTCTCTGTGGCAGTGACCAGTTCACTAAGCCCACTTGGCTGCCAAATTTTCACTCTTCTAGGTTGAAGCGTGTGTTTCCAGTAAGAGTTTGAATTTTTAGGTTTCACTCTGTTTTCTCCTATATAGATAGATGTGTTGGGAACTCTAAATGAAACACGGTTCGTGCTAGCTCTTTGAAAATTGACAAAATAAAATAGATTTAGGTTCTGTCTCTATGGTTTGTTTCCTCTTGAAGCAGCCCTAACTGGAGTCTGCCTAAATACACTTTCATTGGAAAGGTGTGCCAAGCGTCCAAAAGTACTGGTTTTCTGAAATCTCGGCAAACATTTTTTCATCCAATATTGATGATTCTCTGTGGTAGTGATCAGTTCACTAAGCCCACTTGGCTGCCAAATTTTCACTCTTCTAGGTTGAAGTGTGTGTTTCCAGTAAGAGTTTGAATTTTTAGGTTTCACTGTGTTTTCTCCTATATAGATAGATGTGTTTGGAACTCTAAATGAAACACGGCTTGTGCTAGCTGTTTGAAAATTGACAAAATAAAGTAGATTTAGGTTCTGTCTCTAAGGTTTGTTTCCTCTTGAAGCAGCCCTAAGCAGAGCCTGCCTAAAGACATTTTCATTGGAAAGGTGTGCCAAGCGTCCAAAAGTACTGGTTTTCTGAAATCTCGGCAATCATTTTTTCACCCAATATTGATGATTCTCTGTGGTAGTGACCAGTTCACTAAGCCCACTTGGCTGCCCAATTTTCACTCTTCTAAGTTGAAGCGTTCGTTTCCAGTAAGAGTTTGAATTTTTAGGTTTCACTGTGTTTTCTCCTATATAGATAGATGTGTTTGGAACTCTAAATGAAACACGGCTTGTGTTAGCTCTTTGAAAATTGACAAAATAAAGTAGATTTAGGTTCTGTCTCTAAGGTTTGTTTCCTCTTGAAGCAGCCCTAAGCAGAGCCTGCCTAAAGACATTTTCATTGGAAAGGTGTGCCAAGCGTCCAAAAGTACTGGTTTTCTGAAATCTCGGCAAACCTTTTTTCACCCAATCTTGATGAGACATTGTGGTAGTGATCAGTTCACTAAGTCCACTTGGCTGCCCAATTTTCACTCTTCTAGGTTGAAGCGTTCGATTCCAGTAAGAGTTTGAATTTTTAGGTTTCACTCTGTTTTCTCCTATATAGATAGATGTGTTGGGAACTCTAAATGAAACACGGTTTGTGCTAGCTCTTTGAAAATTGACAAAATAGAGTGGTTTTAGGTACTGTCTCCATGGTTGGTTTTTTCTTGAATCAGCCCTAACTGGAGACTGCCTAAGTACACTTTCATTGGAAAGGTGTGCCAAGATTCCAAAAGCACTGGTTTTCTGAAATCTCGGCAAACATTTTTTCACCCAATCTTGATGATTCTCTGTGGTAATGATCATTTCACTAAGCCCACTTGGCTGCCCAATATTCACTCTTCTAGGTTGAAGCGTTCGTTTCCAATAAGAGTTTGAATTTTTAGGTTTCACTCTGTTTTCTCCTATATAGATAGATGTGTTGGGAACTCTAAATGAAACACGGTTTGTGCTAGCTCTTTGAAAATTGACAAAATAAAGTAGTTTTAGGTTCTGTCTCTATGGTTTGTTTCCTCTTGAAGCAGCCCTAACTGGAGACTGCCTAAATACACTTTCATTGGAAACGTGTGCCAAGCGTCCAAAAGTACTGGTTTTCTGAAATCTCGGCAAACATTTTTTCACCCAATCTGGATGATTCTCTGTGGTAGTGATCAGTTCACTAAGTCAACTTGGCTTCCCAATTTTCACTCTTCTAGGTTGAAGCGTTCGATTCCAGTAAGAGTTTGAATTTTTAGGTTTCACTCTGTTTTCTTATATATAGATAGATGTGTTGGGAACTCTAAATGAAACACGGTTTGTGCTAGCTCTTTGAAAATTGACAAAATAAAATAGATTTAGGTTCTGTCTCTATGGTTTGTTTCCTCTTGAAGCAGCCCTAACTAGAGACTGCCGAAATACACTTTCATTGGAAACGTGTGCCAAGCGTCCAAAAGTACTGGTTTTCTGAAATCTCGGCAAACATTTTTTCACCCAATCTTGATGATTCTCTGTGGTAATGATCAGTTCACTAAGTCCACTTGGCTGCCCAATTTTCACTCTTCTAGGTTGAAGCGTTCGTTTCCAGTAATAGATTGAATTTTTAGGTTTCACTCTGTTTTCTCCTATATAGATAGATGTGTTGGGAACTCTAAATGAAACACGGTTTGTGCTAGCTCTTTGAAAATTGACAAAATAAAATAGATTTAGGTTCTGTCTCTATGGTTTGTTTCCTCTTGAAGCAGCCCTAACTGGAGACTGCCTAAATACACTTTCATTGGAAAGGTGTGCCAAGCGTCCAAAAGTACTGGTTTTCTGAAATCTCGGCAAACATTTTTTCACCCAATATTGATGATTCTCTGTGGTAGTGATCAGTTCACTAAGCCCACTTGGCTGCCAAATTTTCACTCTTCTAGGTTGAAGCGTGTGTTTCCAGTAAGAGTTTGAATTTTTAGGTTTCACTGTGTTTTCTCCTATATAGATAGATGTGTTTGGAACTCTAAATGAAACACGGCTTGTGCTAGCTCTTTGAAAATTGACAAAATAAAGTAGATTTAGGTTCTGTCTCTAAGGTTTGTTTCCTCTTGAAGCAGCCCGAAGCAGTGCCTGCCTAAAGACATTTTCATTGGAAAGGTGTGCCAAGCGTCCAAAAGTACTGGTTTTCAGAAATCTCAGCAATCATTTTTTCACCCAATATTGATGATTCTCTGTGGTAGTGACCAGTTCACTAAGCCCACTTGGCTGCCCAATTTTCACTATTCTAAGTTGAAGCGTTCGTTTCCAGTAAGAGTTTGAATTTTTAGGTTTCACTGTGTTTTCTCCTATATAGATAGATGTGTTTGGAACTCTAAATGAAACACGGTTTGTGCTAGCTCTTTGAAAATTGACAAAATAAAGTAGTTCTAATTTCTGTCTCTAAGGTTTGTTTCCTCTTGAAGCAGCCCTAAGCAGAGCCTGCCTAAAGACATTTTCATTGGAAAGGTGTGCCAAGCGTCCAAAAGTACTGGTTTTCTGAAATCTCGGCAAACCTTTTTTCACCCAAACTTGATGAGACATTGTGGTAGTGATCAGTTCACTAAGTACACTT
Source organism: Callospermophilus lateralis (assembly GCF_048772815.1). Classification (NCBI taxonomy): domain Eukaryota; kingdom Metazoa; phylum Chordata; class Mammalia; order Rodentia; family Sciuridae; genus Callospermophilus; species Callospermophilus lateralis. The sequence goes on along the minus strand of NW_027515965.1, from coordinate 56,485 downwards.
GGCTGCCCAATTTTCACTCTTCTAGGTTGAAGCGTTCGATTCCAGTAAGAGTTTGAATTTTTAGGTTTCACTCTGTTTTCTCCTATATAGATAGATGTGTTGGGAACTCTAAATGAAACACGGTTTGTGCTAGCTCTTTGAAAATTGACAAAATAGAGTGGTTTTAGTTTCTGTCTCCATGGTTTGTTTTTTCTTGAATCAGCCCTAACTAGAGACTGCCTAAGTACACTTTCATTGGAAAGGTGTGCCAAGATTCCAAAAGCACTGGTTTTCTGAAATCTCGGCAAACATTTTTTCACCGAATCTTGATGATTCTCTGTGGTAATGATCATTTCACTAAGCCCACTTGGCTGCCCAATATTCACTCTTCTAGGTTGAAGCGTTCGTTTCCAATAAGAGTTTGAATTTTTAGGTTTCACTCTGTTTTCTCCTATATAGATAGATGTGTTGGGAACTCTAAATGAAACACGGTTTGTGCTAGCTCTTTGAAAATTGACAAAATAAAGTAGTTTTAGTTTCTGTCTCTATGGTTTGTTTCCTCTTGAGGCAGCCCTAACTGGAGACTGCCTAAATACACTTTCATTGGAAACGTGTGCCAAGCGTCCAAAAGTACTGGTTTTCTGAAATCTCGGCAAACATTTTTTCACCCAATCTGGATGATTCTCTGTGGTAGTGATCAGTTCACTAAGTCAACTTGGCTTCCCAATTTTCACTCTTCTAGGTTGAAGCGTTCGTTTCCAGTAAGAGTTTGAATTTTTAGGTTTCACTGTGTTTTCTCCTATATAGATAGATGTGTTGGGAACTCTAAATGAAACACGGTTTGTGCTAGCTCTTTGAAAATTGACAAAATAAAATAGATTTAGGTTCTGTCTCTATGGTTTGTTTCCTCTTGAAGCAGCCCTAACTAGAGACTGCCGAAATACACTTTCATTGGAAACGTGTGCCAAGCGTCCAAAAGTACTGGTTTTCTGAAATCTCGGCAAACATTTTTTCACCCAATCTTGATGATTCTCTGTGGTAATGATCAGTTCACTAAGTCCACTTGGCTGCCCAATTTTCACTCTTCTAGGTTGAAGCGTTCGTTTCCAGTAAGAGATTGAATTTTTAGGTTTCACTCTGTTTTCTCCTATATAGATAGATGTGTTGGGAACTCTAAATGAACCACGGTTTGTGCTAGCTCTTTGAAAATTGACAAAATAAAGTAGTTGTAGGTTCTGTCTCTATGGTTTGTTTCCTCTTGAAGCAGCCCTAACTGGAGACTGCCTAAATACACTTTCATTGGAAACGTGTGCCAAGCGTCCAAAAGTACTGGTTTTCTGAAATCTCGGCAAACAGTTTTTCACCCAATATTGATGATTCTCTGTGGTAGTGATCAGTTCACTAAGCCCACTTGGCTGCCAAATTTTCACTCTTCTAGGTTGAAGCGTGTGTTTCCAGTAAGAGTTTGAATTTTAAGGTTTCACTGTGTTTTCTCCTATATAGATAGATGTGTTTGAAACTCTAAATGAAACACGGTTTGTGCTAGCTCTTTGAAAATTGACAAAATAAAGTAGATTTAGGTTCTGTCTCTAAGGTTTGTTTCCTCTTGAAGCAGCCCTAAGCAGAGCCTGCCTAAAGACATTTTCATTGGAAAGGTGTGCCAAGCGTCCAAAAGTACTGGTTTTCTGAAATCTCGGCAATCATTTTTTCACCCAATATTGATGATTCTCTGTGGTAGTGACCAGTTCACTAAGCCCACTTGGCTGCCCAATTTTCACTCTTCTAAGTTGAAGCGTTCGTTTCCAGTAAGAGTTTGAATTTTTAGGTTTCACTGTGTTTTCTCCTATATAGATAGATGTGTTTGGAACTCTAAATGAAACACGGTTTGTGCTAGCTCTTTGAAAATTGACAAAATAAAGTAGTTCTAATTTCTGTCTCTAAGGTTTGTTTCCTCTTGAAGCAGCCCTAAGCAGAGCCTGCCTAAAGACATTTTCATTGGAAAGGTGTGCCAAGCGTCCAAAAGTACTGGTTTTCTGAAATCTCGGCAAACCTTTTTTCACCCAAACTTGATGAGACATTGTGGTAGTGATCAGTTCACTAAGTCCACTTGGCTGCCCAATTTTCACTCTTCTAGGTTGAAGCGTTCGATTCCAGTAAGAGTTTGAATTTTTAGGTTTCACTCTGTTTTCTCCTATATAGATAGATGTGTTGGGAACTCTAAATGAAACACGGTTTGTGCTAGCTCTTTGAAAATTGACAAAATAGAGTGGTTTTAGGTTCTGTCTCCATGGTTTGTTTTTTCTTGAATCAGCCCTAACTAGAGACTGCCTAAGTACACTTTCATTGGAAAGGTGTGCCAAGATTCCAAAAGCACTGGTTTTCTGAAAACTCGGCAAACATTTTTTCACCCAATCTTGATGATTCTCTGTGGTAATTATCATTTCACTAAGCCCACTTGGCTGCCCAATATTCACTCTTCTAGGTTGAAGCGTTCGTTTCCAGTAAGAGATTGAATTTTTAGGTTTCACTCTGTTTTCTCCTATATAGATAGATGTGTTTGGAACTCTAAATGAAACACGGTTTGTGCTAGCTCTTTGAAAATTGACAAAATAAAGTAGTTTTAGTTTCTGTCTCTATGGTTTGTTTCCTCTTGAGGCAGCCCTAACTGGAGACTGCCTAAATACACTTTCATTGGAACGTGTGCCAAGCGTCCAAAAGTACTGGTTTTCTGAAATCTCGGCAAACATTTTTTCACCCAATCTGGATGATTCTCTGTGGTAGTGATCAGTTCACTAAGTCAACTTGGCTTCCCAATTTTCACTCTTCTAGGTTGAAGCGTTCGTTTTCAGTAAGAGTTTGAATTTTTAGGTTTCACTGTGTTTTCTCCTATATAGATAGATGTGTTGGGAACTCTAAATGAAACACGGTTTGTGCTAGCTCTTTGAAAATTGACAAAATAAAATAGATTTAGGTTCTGTCTCTATGGTTTGTTTCCTCTTGAAGCAGCCCTAACTAGAGACTGCCGAAATACACTTTCATTGGAAACGTGTGCCAAGCGTCCAAAAGTACTGGTTTTCTGAAATCTCGGCAAACATTTTTTCACCCAATCTTGATGATTCTCTGTGGTAATGATCAGTTCACTAAGTCCACTTGGCTGCCCAATTTTCACTCTTCTAGGTTGAGGCGTTCGTTTCCAGTAAGAGATTGAATTTTTAGGTTTCACTCTGTTTTCTCCTATATAGATAGATGTGTTGGGAACTCTAAATGAAACACGGTTTGTGCTAGCTCTTTGAAAATTGACAAAATAAAGTAGTTGTAGGTTCTGTCTCTATGGTTTGTTTTCTCTTGAAGCAGCCCTAACTGGAGACTGCCTAAATACACTTTCATTGGAAACGTGTGCCAAGCGTCCAAAAGTACTGGTTTTCTGAAATCTCGGCAAACAGTTTTTCACCCAATATTGATGATTCTCTGTGGTAGTGATCAGTTCACTAAGCCCACTTGGCTGCCAAATTTTCACTCTTCTAGGTTGAAGCGTGTGTTTCCAGTAAGAGTTTGAATTTTTAGGTTTCACTGTGTTTTCTCCTATATAGATAGATGTGTTTGAAACTCTAAATGAAACACGGTTTGTGCTAGCTCTTTGAAAATTGACAAAATAAAGTAGATTTAGGTTCTGTCTCTAAGGTTTGTTTCCTCTTGAAGCAGCCCTAAGCAGAGCCTGCCTAAAGACATTTTCATTGGAAAGGTGTGCCAAGCGTCCAAAAGTACTGGTTTTCTGAAATCTCGGCAATCATTTTTTCACCCAATATTGATGATTCTCTGTGGTAGTAACCAGTTCACTAAGCCCACTTGGCTGCCCAATTTTCACTCTTCTAAGTTGAAGCGTTCGTTTCCAGTAAGAGTTTGAATTTTTAGGTTTCACTGTGTTTTCTCCTATATAGATAGATGTGTTGGGAACTCTAAATGAAACACGGTTTTTGCTAGCTCTTTGAAAATTGACAAAATAAAGTAGTTCTAATTTCTGTCTCTAAGGTTTGTTTCCTCTTGAAGCAGCCCTAACTGGAGACTGCCTAAATACACTTTCATTGGAAAGGTGTGCCAAGCGTCCAAAAGTACTGGTTTTCTGAAATCTCGGCAAACGTTTTTTCACCCAATATTGATGATTCTCTGTGGTAGTGACCAGTTCACTAAGCCCACTTGGCTGCCCAATTTTCACTCTTCTAAGTTGAAGCGTTCGTTTCCAGTAAGAGTTTGAATTTTTAGGTTTCACTGTGTTTTCTCCTATATAGATAGATGTGTTTGGAACTCTAAATGAAACACGGTTTTTGCTAGCTCTTTGAAAATTGACAAAATAAAGTAGTTCTAATTTCTGTCTCTAAGGTTTGTATCCTCTTGAAGCAGCCCTAAGCAGAGCCTGCCTAAAGACATTTTCATTGGAAAGGTGTGCCAAGCGTCCAAAAGTACTGGTTTTCTGAAATCTCGGCAAACCTTTTTTCACCCAATCTTGATGAGACATTGTGGTAGTGATCAGTTCACTAAGTCCACTTGGCTGCCCAATTTTCACTCTTCTAGGTTGAAGCGTTCGATTCCAGTAAGAGTTTGAATTTTTAGGTTTCACTCTGTTTTCTCCTATATAGATAGATGTGTTGGGAACTCTAAATGAAACACGGTTTCTGCTAGCTCGTTGAAAATTGACAAAATAGAGTGGTTTTAGGTTCTGTCTCCATGGTTTGTTTTTTCTTGAAGCAGCCCTAACTAGAGACCGCCTAAATACACTTTCATAGGAAACGTGTGCCAAGCGTCCAAAAGTACTGGTTTTCTTAAATCTCGGCAAACCTTTTTTCACCCAATCTTGATGAGACATTGTGGTAGTGATCAGTTCACTACGTCCACTTGGCTGCCCAATTTTCACTCTTCTAGGTTGAAGCGTTCGTTTCCAATAAGAGTTTGAAATTTTAGGTTTCACTCTGTTTTTTCCTATATAGATAGATGTGTTGGGAACACTAAATGAAACACGGTTTGTGCTAGCTCTTTGAAAATTGACAAAATAAAATAGATTTAGGTTCTGTCTCTATGGTTTGTTTCCTCTTGATGCAGCCCTAACTGGAGACTGCCTTAATACACTTTCATTGGAAAGGTGTGCCAAGCGTCCAAAAGTACTGGTTTTCTGAAATCTCGGCAAACGTTTTTTCACCCAATATTGATGATTCTCTGTGGTAGTGACCAGTTCACTAAGCCCACTTGGCTGCCAAATTTTCACTCTTCTAGGTTGAAGCGTGTGTTTCCAGTAAGAGTTTGAATTTTTAGGTTTCACTGTGTTTTCTCCTATATAGATAGATGTGTTTGAAACTCTAAATGAAACACGGCTTGTGCTAGCTCTTTGAAAATTGACAAAATAAAGTAGATTTAGGTTCTGTCTCTAAGGTTTGTTTCCTCTTGAAGCAGCCCTAAGCAGAGCCTGCCTAAAGACATTTTCATTGGAAAGGTGTGCCAAGCGTCCAAAAGTACTGGTTTTCTGAAATCTCGGCAATCATTTTTTCACCCAATATTGATGATTCTCTGTGGTAGTGATCAGTTCACTAAGCCCACTTGGCTGCCAAATTTTCACTCTTCTAGGTTGAAGGGTGTGTTTCCAGTAACAGTTTGAATTTTTAGGTTTCACTGTGTTTTCTCCTATATAGATAGATGTGTTTGGAACTCTAAATGAAACAGGGCTTGTGCTAGCTCTTTGAAAATTGACAAAATAAAGTAGATTTAGGTTCTGTCTCTAAGGTTTGTTTCCTCTTGAACCAGCCCTAAGCAGAGCCTGCCTAAAGACATTTTCATTGGAAAGGTGTGCCAAGCGTCCAAAAGTACTGGTTTTCTGAAATCTCGGCAATCATTTTTTCACCCAATATTGATGATTCTCTGTGGTAGTGACCAGTTCACTAAGCCCACTTGGCTGCCCAATTTTCACTCTTCTAAGTTGAAGCGTTCGTTTCCAGTAAGAGTTTGAATTTTTAGGTTTCACTGTGTTTTCTCCTATATAGATAGATGTGTTTGGAACTCTAAATGAAACACGGTTTGTGCTAGCTCTTTGAAAATTGACAAAATAAAGTAGTTCTAATTTCTGTCTCTAAGGTTTTTTTCCTCTTGAAGCAGCCCTAAGCAGAGCCTGCCTAAAGACATTTTCATTGGAAAGGTGTGCCAAGCGTCCAAAAGTACTGGTTTTCTGAAATCTCAGCAAACCTTTTTTCACCCAATCTTGATGAGACATTGTGGTAGTGATCAGTTCACTAAGTCCACTTGGCTGCCCAATTTTCACTCTACTAGGTTGAAGCGTTCGATTCCAGTAAGAGTTTGAATTTTTAGGTTTCACTCTGTTTTCTCCTATATAGATAGATGTGTTTGGAACACTAAATGAAACACGGTTTGTGCTAGCTCTTTGAAAATTGACAAAATAGAGTGGTTTTAGGTTCTGTCTCCATGGTTTGTTTTTTCTTGAAGCAGCCCTAACTAGAGACCGCCTAAATACACTTTCATTGGAAACGTGTGCCAAGCGTCCAAAAGTACTGGTTTTCTTAAATCTCGGCAAACCTTTTTTCACCCAATCTTGATGAGACATTGTGGTAGTGATCAGTTCACTAAGTCCACTTGGCTGCCCAATTTTCACTCTTCTAGGTTGAAGCGTTCGTTTCCAATAAGAGTTTGAAATTTTAGGTTTCACTCTGTTTTTTCCTATATAGATAGATGTGTTGGGAACACTAAATGAAACACGGTTTGTGCTAGCTCTTTGAAAATTGACAAAATAAAATAGATTTAGGTTCTGTCTCTATGGTTTGTTTCCTCTTGATGCAGCCCTAACGGGAGACTGCCTTAATACACTTTCATTGGAAAGGTGTGCCAGGCGTCCAAAAGTACTGGTTTTCTGAAATCTCGGCAAACATTTTTTCACCCAATATTGATGATTCTCTGTGGTAGTGATCAGTTCACTAAGCCCACTTGGCTGCCAAATTTTCACTCTTCTAGGTTGAAGCGTGTGTTTCCAGTAAGAGTTTGAATTTTTAGGTTTCACTCTGTTTTCTTCTATATAGATAGATGTGTTGGGAACTCTAAATAAAACACGGTTTGTGCTAGCTCTTTGAAAATTGACAAAATAGAGTGGTTTTAGGTTCTGTCTCCATGGTTTGTTTTTTCTTGAAGCAGCCCTAACTAGACACTGCCTAAGTACACTTTCATTGGAAAGGTGTGCGAAGCGTCCAAAAGCACTGGTTTTCTGAAATCTCGGCAAACATTTTTTCACCCAATCTTGATGATTCTCTGTGGTAATGATCAGTTCACTGAGCCCACTTGGCTGCCCAATTTTCACTCTTCTAGGTTGAAGCGTTCGTTTCCAGTAAGAGTTTGAATTTTTAGGTTTCACTCTGTTTTCTCCTATATAGATAGATGTGTTGGGAACTCTAAATGAAACACGGTTTGTGCTAGCTCTTTGAAAATTGACAAAATAAAGTAGTTCTAAGTTCTGTCTCTAAGGTTTGTTTCCTCTTGAAGCAGCCCTAAGCAGAGCCTGCCTAAAGACATTTTCATTGGAAAGTTGTGCCAAGCGTCCAAAAGTACTGGTTTTCTGAAATCTCGGCAATCATTTTTTCACCCAATATTGATGATTCTCGGTGGTAGTGACCAGTTCACTAAGCCCACTTGGCTGCCCAATTTTCACTCTTCTAAGTTGAAGCGTTCGTTTCCAGTAAGAGTTTGAATTTTTAGGTTTCACTGTGTTTTCTCCTATATAGATAGATGTGTTTGGAACTCTAAATGAAACACGGTTTGTGCTAGCTCTTTGAAAATTGACAAAATAAAGTAGTTTTAGGTTCTGTCTTTATGGTTTGTTTCGTCTTCAAGCAGCCCTAACTGGAGACTGCCTAAATACACTTTCATTGGAAAGGTGTGCCAAGTGTCCAAAAGTACTGGTTTTCTGAAATCTCGGCAAACCTATTTTCACCCAATCTTGATGAGACATTGTGGTAGTGATAAGTTCACTAAGTCCACTTGGCTGCCCAATTTTCACTCTTCTAGGTTGAAGCGTTCGATTCCAGGAAGAGTTTGAATTTTTAGGTTTCACTCTGTTTTCTCCTATATAGATAGATGTGTTTGGAACTCTAAATGAAACACGGTTTGTGCTAGCTCTTTGAAAATTGACAAAATAAAGTAGTTCTAAGTTCTGTCTCAAAGGTTGTTTCCTCTTGAAGCAGCCCTAAGCAGAGCCTGCCTAAAGACATTTTCATTGGAAAGGTGTGCCAAGCGTCCAAAAGTACTGGTTTTCTGAAATCTCGGCAAACCATTTTTCACACAATCTTGATGAGACATTGTGGTAGTGATCAGTTCACTAAGTCCACTTGGCTGCCCAATTTTCACTCTTCTAGGTTGAAGCGTTCGTTTCCAATAAGAGTTTGAATTTTTAGGTTTCACTCTGTTTTCTCCTATATAGATAGATGTGTTGGGAACTCTAAATGAAATACGGTTTGTGCTAGCTCTTTGAAAATTGACAAAATAAAGTAGTTTTAGGTTCTGTTTCTATGGTTTGTTTCCTCTTGAAGCAGCCCTAACTGGAGACTGCCTAAAAACACTTTCATTGGAAACATGTGCCAAGCGTCCAAAAATACTGGTTTTCTGAAATCTCGGCAAACCTTTTTTCACCCAATCTTGATGAGACATTGTGGTAGTGATCAGTTCACTACTTCCACTTGGCTGCCCAATTTTCACTCTTCTAGGTTGAAGCGTTCGTTTCCAGTAAGAGTTTGAATTTTTAGGTTTCACTCTGTTTTCTCCTATATAGATAGATGTGTTGGGAACTCTAAATGAAACACGGTTTGTGCTAGCTCTTTGAAAATTGACAAAATAAAGTAGTTCTAAGTTCTGTCTCTAATGTTGTTTCCTCTTGAAGCAGCCCTAAGCAGAGACTGCCTAAAGACATTTTCATTGGAAAGGTGTGCCAAGCGTCCAAAAGTACTGGTTTTCTGAAATCTCGGCAAACATTTTTTCACCCAATTTTGATGATTCTCTGTGGTAATGATCAGTTCACTAAGTCCACTTGGCTGCCCAATTTTCACTCTTCTAGGTTGAAGCGTTCGTTTCCAGTAAGAGTTTGAATTTTTAGGTTTCACTCTGTTTTCTCCTATATAGATAGATGTGTTGGGAACTCTAAATGAAACACGGTTTGTGCTAGCTCTTTGAAAATTGACAAAATAAAGTAGTTCTAAGTTCTGTCTCTAAGGTTTGTTTCCTCCTGAAGCAGCCCAAAGCAGAGCCTGCCTAAAGACATTTTCATTGGAAAGGTGTGCCAAGCGTCCAAAACTACTGGTTTTCTGAAATCTCGGCAAACATTTTTTCACCCAATCTTGATGAGACATTGTGGTAGTGATCAGTTCACTAAGTCCACTTGGCTGCCCAATTTTCACTCTTCTAGGTTGAAGCGTTCGATTCCAGTAAGAGTTTGAATTTTTAGGTTTCACTCTGTTTTCTCCTATATAGATAGATGTGTTGGGAACTCTAAATGAAACACGGTTTGTGCTAGCTCTTTGAAAATTGACAAAATAGAGTGGTTTTAGGTTCTGTCTCCATGGTTTGTTTTTTCTTGAAGCAGCCCTAACTAGAGACTGCCTAAGTACACTTTCATTGGAAAGGTGTGCCAAGCGTCCAAAAGCACTGGTTTTCTGAAATCTCGGCAAACATTTTTTCACCCAATATTGATGATTCTCTGTGGTAGTGATCAGTTCACTAAGCCCACTTGGCTGCCAAATTTTCACTCTTCTAGGTTGAAGCGTGTGTTTCCAGTAAGAGTTTGAATTTTTAGGTTTCACTGTGTTTTCTCCTATATAGATAGATGTGTTTGGAACTCTAAATGAAACAGGGCTTGTGCTAGCTCTTTGAAAATTGACAAAATAAAGTAGATTTAGGTTCTGTCTCTATGGTTTGTTTCCTCTTGAAGCAACCCTAAGCAGAGCCTGCCTAAAGACATTTTCATTGGAAAGGTGTGCCAAGCGTCCAAAAGTACTGGTTTTCTGAAATCTCGGCAATCATTTTTTCACCCAATTATGATGATTCTCGGTGGTAGTGACCAGTTCACTAAGCCCACTTGGCTGCCCAATTTTCACTCTTCTAGGTTGAAGCGTTCGTTTCCAGTAAGAGTTTGAATTTTTAGGTTTCACTGTGTTTTCTCCTATATAGATAGATGTGTTTGGAACTCTAAATGAAACACGGTTTGTGCTAGCTCTTTGAAAATTGACAAAATAAAGTAGTTTTAGGTTCTGTCTCTATGGTTTGTTTCGTCTTCAAGCAGCGCTAACTGGAGACTGCCTAAATACACTTTCATTGGAAACGTGTGCCAAGCGTCCAAAAGTACTGGTTTTCTGAAATCTCGGCAAACCTATTTTCACCCAATCTTGATGAGACATTGTGGTAGTGATATGTTCACTAAGTCCACTTGGCTGCCCAATTTTCACTCTTCTAGGTTGAAGCGTTCGATTCCAGGAAGAGTTTGAATTTTTAGGTTTCACTCTGTTTTCTCCTATATAGATAGATGTGTTTGGAACTCTAAATGAAACACGGTTTGTGCTAGCTCTTTGAAAATTGACAAAATAAAGTAGTTCTAAGTTCTGTCTCAAAGGTTGTTTCCTCTTGAAGCAGCCCTAAGCAGAGCCTGCCTAAAGACATTTTCATTGGAAAGGTGTGCCAAGCGTCCAAAAGTACTGGTTTTCTGAAATCTCGGCAAACCTTTTTTCACCCAATCTTGATGAGACATTGTGGTAGTGATCAGTTCACTAAGTCCACTTGGCTGCCCAATTTTCACTCTTCTAGGTTGAAGCGTTCGTTTCCAGTAAGAGTTTGAATTTTTAGGTTTCACTCTGTTTTCTCCTATATAGATAGATGTGTTGGGAACTCTAAATGAAACACGGTTTGTGCTAGATCTTTGAAAATTGACAAAATAAAGTAGTTCTAAGTTCTGTCTCGAAGGTTGTTTCCTCTTCAAGCAGCCCTAACTGGAGACTGCCTAAATACACTTTCATTGGAAACGTGTGCCAAGCATCCAAAAGTACTGGTTTTCTGAAATCTCGGCAAACATTTTTTCACCCAATCTGGATGATTCTCTGTGGTAGTTATCAGTTCACTAAGCCCACTTGGCTGCCCAATTTTCACTCTTCTAGGTTGAAGCATTCGTTTCCAGTAAGAGTTTGAATTTTTAGATTTCACTCTGTTTTCTCCTATATAGATAGATGTGTTGGGAACTCTAAATGAAACACGGTTTGTGCTAGCTCTTTGAAAATTGACAAAATAAAGTAGTTCTAAGTTCTGTCTCAAAGGTTGTTTCCTCTTGAAGCAGCCCTAAGCAGAGCCTGCCTAAAGACATTTTCATTGGAAAGGTGTGCCAAGCGTCCAAAAGTACTGGTTTTCTGAAATCTCGGCAAACATTTTTTCACCCAATCTAGATGATTCTCTGTGGTAATGATCAGTTCACTAAGTCCACTTGGCTGCCCAATTTTCACTCTTCTAGGTTGAAGCATTCGTTTCCAGTAAGAGTTTGAATTTTTAGGTTTCACTCTGTTTTCTCCTATATGGATAGATGTGTTGGGAACTCTAAATGAAACACGGTTTGTGCTAGCTTTTGAAAATTGACAAAATAAAGTAGTTTTAGGTTCTGTCTCTATGGTTTGTTTCCTCTTCAAGCAGCCCTAACTGGAGACTGCCTAAATACACTTTCATTGGAAACGTGTGCAAAGCGTCCAAAAGTACTGGTTTTCTGAAATCTCGGCAAACCTTTTTTCACCCAATCTTGATGAGACATTGTGGTAGTGATCAGTTCACTAAGTCCACTTGGCTGCCCAATTTTCACTCTTCTAGGTTGAAGCGTTCGATTCCAGTAAGAGTTTGAATTTTTAGGTTTCACTCTGTTTTGTCCTATATAGATAGATGTGTTGGGAACTCTAAATGAAACACGATTTGTGCTAGCTCTTTGAAAATTGACAAAATAGAGTGGTTTTAGGTTCTGTCTCCATGGTTTTTTTTTTCTTGAAGCAGCCCTAACTAGAGACTGCCTAAGTACACTTTCATTGGAAAGGTGTGCCAAGCGTCCAAAAGCACTGGTTTTCTGAAATCTCGGCAAACATTTTTTCACCCAATCTTGATGATTCTCTGTGGTAATGATCAGTTCACTAAGCCCACTTGGCTGCCCAATATTCACTCTTCTAGGTTGAAGCGTTCGATTCCAGTAAGAGTTTGAATTTTTAGGTTTCACTCTGTTTTCTCCTATATAGATAGATGTGTTGTTAACTCTAAATGAAACACGGTTTGTGCTAGCTATTTGAAAATTGACAAAATAGAGTGGTTTTAGGTTCTGTCTCCATGGTTTGTTTTTTCTTGAAGCAGCCATAACTAGAGACTGCCTAAGTACACTTTCATTGGAAAGGTGTGCCAAGCGTCCAAAAGCACTGGTTTTCTGAAATATCGGCAATCATTTTTTCACCCAATATTGATGATTCTCGGTGGTAGTGACCAGTTCACTAAGCCCACTTGGCTGCCCAATTTTCACTCTTCTAAGATGAAGCGTTCGTTTCCAGTAAGAGTTTGAATTTTTAGGTTTCACTGTGTTTTCTCCTATATAGATAGATGTGTTTGGAACTCTAAATGAAACACGGTTTGTGCTAGCTCTTTGAAAATTGACAAAATAAAGTAGTTTTAGGTTCTGTCTCTATGGTTTGTTTCCTCTTCAAGCAGCCCTGACTGGAGACTGCCTAAATACACTTTCATTGGAAACGTGTGCCAAGCGTCCAAAAGTACTGGTTTTCTGAAATCTCGGCAAACCTATTTTCACCCAATCTTGATGAGACATTGTGGTAGTGATCAGTTCACTAAGTCCACTTGGCTGCCCAATTTTCACTCTTCTAGGTTGAAGCGTTCGATTCCAGTAAGAGTTTGAATTTTTAGGTTTCACTCTGTTTTCTCCTATATAGATAGATGTGTTTGGAACTCTAAATGAAACACGGTTTGTGCTAGCTCTTTGAAAATTGACAAAATAAAGTAGTTCTAAGTTCTGTCTCAAAGGTTGTTTCCTCTTGAAGCAGCCCTAAGCAGAGCCTGCCTAAAGACATTTTCATTGGAAAGGTGTGCCAAGCGTCCAAAAGTACTGGTTTTCTGAAATCTCGGCAAACGTTTTTTCACCCAATCTTGATGAGACATTTTGGTAGTGATCAGTTCACTATGTCCACTTGCCTGCCCAATTTTCACTCTTCTAGTTTGAAGCGTTCGATTCCAGGAAGAGTTTGAATTTTTAGGTTTCACTCTGTTTTCTCCTATATAGATAGATGTGTTGGGAACTCTAAATGAAACACGGTTTGTGCTAGCTCTTTGAAAATTGACAAAATAAAGTAGTTTTAGGTTCTGTCTCTATGGTTTGTTTCCTGTTGAAGCAGCCCTAACTGGAGATTGCCTAAATACACTTTCATTGGACACGTGTGCCAAGCGTCCAAAAATACTGGTTTTCTGAAATCTCGGCAAACATTTTTTCACCCAATCTTGATGAGACATTGTGGTAGTGATCAGTTCACTACGTCCACTTGGCTGCCCAATTTTCACTCTTCTAGGTTGAAGCGTTCGTTTCCAGTAAGAGTTTGAATTTTTAGGTTTCACTCTGTTTTCTCCTATATAGATAGATGTGTTGGGAACTCTAAATGAAACACGGTTTGTGCTAGCTCTTTGAAAATTGACAAAATAAAGTAGTTCTAAGTTCTGTCTCTAAGGTTGTTTCCTCTTGAAGCAGCCCTAAGCAGAGACTGCCTGAAGACATTTTCATTGGAAAGGTGTGGCCAGCGTCCAAAAGTACTGGTTTTCTGAAATCTCTGCAAATATTTTTTCACCCAATCTTGATGATTCTTTGTGGTAATGATCAGTTCACTAAGTCCACTTGGCTGCCCAATTTTCACTCTTCTAGGTTGAAGCGTTCGTTTCCAGTAAGAGTTTGAATTTTTAGGTTTCACTCTGTTTTCTCCTATATAGATAGATGTGTTGGGAACTCTAAATGAAACACGGTTTGTGCTAGCTATTTGAAAATTGACAAAATAAAGTAGTTTTAGGTTCTGTCTCTATGGTTTGTTTCCTCTTGAAGCAGCCCTAACTGGAGACTGCCTAAATACACTTTCATTGGAAACGTGTGCAAAGCGTCCAAAAGTACTGTTTTTCTGAAATCTCGGCAAACATTTTTTCACCCAATCTTGATGAGACATTGTGGTAGTGATCAGTTCACTAAGTCCACTTGGCTGCCCAATTTTCACTCTTCTAGGTTGAAGCGTTCGTTTCCAATAAGAGTTTGAATTTTTAGGTTTCACTCTGTTTTTTCCTATATAGATAGATGTGTTGGGAACTCTAAATGAAACACGGTTTGTGCTAGCTCTTTGAAAATTGACAAAATAAAGTAGTTTTAGGTTCTGTCTCTATGGTTTGTTTCCTCTTGAAGCAGCCATAACTAGAGACTGCCGAAATACACTTTCATTGGAAACGTGTGCCAAGCGTCCAAAAGTACTGGTTTTCTGATATCTCGGCAAACATTTTTTCACCCAATCTGGATGATTCTCTGTGGTAGTGATCAGTTCACTAAGTCAACTTGGCTTCCCAATTTTCACTCTTCTAGGTTGAAGCGTTCGTTTCCAGTAAGAGTTTGAATTTTTAGGTTTCACTCTGTTTTCTCCTATATAGATAGATGTGTTTGGAACTCTAAATGAAACACGGCTTGTGCTAGCTCTTTGAAAATTGACAAAATAAAGTAGATTTAGGTTCTGTCTCTATGGTTTGTTTCCTCTTGAAGCAGCCCTAAGCACAGCCTGCCTAAAGACATTTTCATTGGAAACGTGTGCCAAGCGTCCAAAAGTACTGGTTTTCTGAAATCTCGGCAAACATTTTTTCACCCAATCTTGATGATTCGCTGTGGTAGTGATCAGTTCACTAAGTCCACTTGGCTGCCCAATTTTCACTCTTCTAGGTTGAAGCGTTCGTTTCCAGTAAGAGTTTGAATTTTTAGGTTTCACTCTGTTTTCTCCTATATAGATAGATGTGTTGGGAACTCTAAATGAAACACGGTTTGTGCTAGCTCTTTGAAAATTGACACAATAAAGTAGTTCTAAGTTCTGTCTCTAAGGTTTGTTTCCTCTTGAAGCAGCCCTAAGCAGAGCCTGCCTAAAGACATTTTCATTGGAAAGGTGTGCCAAGCGTCCAAAAGTACTGGTTTTCTGATATCTCGGCAAACCTTTTTTCACCCAATCTTGATGAGACATTGTGGTAGTGATCAGTTCACTAAGTCCACTTGGCTGCCCAATTTTCACTCTTCTAGGTTGAAGCGTTCGATTCCAGTAAGAGTTTGAATTTTTTAGGTTCACTCTGTTTTCTCCTATATAGATAGATGTTTTGGGAACTCTAAATGAAACACGGTTTGTGCTAGCTCTTTGAAAATTGACAAAATAAAGTAGTTTTAGGTTCTGTCTCAATGGTTTGTTTCCTCTTGAAGCAGCCATACTAGAGACTCCGAAATACACTTTCATTGGAAACGTGTGCCAAGCGTCCAAAAGTACTGGTTTTCTGATATCTCGGCAAACATTTTTTCACCCAATCTGGATGATTCTCTGTGGTAGTGATCAGTTCACTAAGTCAACTTGGCTTCCCAATTTTCACTCTTCTAGGTTGAAGCGTTCGTTTCCAGTAAGAGTTTGAATTTTTAGGTTTCACTCTGTTTTCTCCTATATAGATAGATGTGTTTGGAACTCTAAATGAAACACGGCTTGTGCTAGCTCTTTGAAAATTGACAAAATAAAGTAGATTTAGGTTCTGTCTCTATGGTTTGTTTCCTCTTGAAGCAGCCCTAAGCAGAGCCTGCCTAAAGACATTTTCATTGGAAACGTGTGCCAAGCGTCCAAAAGTACTGGTTTTCTGAAATCTCGGCAAACATTTTTTCACCCAATCTTGATGATTCGCTGTGGTAGTGATCAGTTCACTAAGTCCACTTGGCTGCCCAATTTTCACTCTTCTAGGTTGAAGCGTTCGTTTCCAGTAAGAGTTTGAATTTTTAGGTTTCACTCTGTTTTCTCCTATATAGATAGATGTGTTGGGAACTCTAAATGAAACACGGTTTGTGCTAGCTCTTTGAAAATTGACACAATAAAGTAGTTCTAAGTTCTGTCTCTAAGGTTTGTTTCCTCTTGAAGCAGCCCTAAGCAGAGCCTGCCTAAAGACATTTTCATTGGAAAGGTGTGCCAAGCGTCCAAAAGTACTGGTTTTCTGAAATCTCGGCAAACCTTTTTTCACCCAATCTTGATGAGACATTGTGGTAGTGATCAGTTCACTAAGTCCACTTGGCTGCCCAATTTTCACTCTTCTAGGTTGAAGCGTTCGATTCCAGTAAGAGTTTGAATTTTTAGGTTTCACTCTGTTTTCTCCTATATAGATAGATGTTTTGGGAACTCTAAATGAAAGACGGTTTGTGCTAGCTCTTTGAAAATTGACAAAATAGAGTGGTTTTAGGTTCTGTCTCCATGGTTTGTTTTTTCTTGAAGCAGCCCTAACTAGAGACTGCCTAAGTACACTTTCATTGGAAAGGTGTGCCAAGCGTCCAAAAGCACTGGTTTTCTGAAATCTCGGCAAACATTTTTTCACCCAATCTTGATGATTCTCTGTGGTAATGATCAGTTCACTAAGCCCACTTGGCTGCCCAATTTTCACTCTTCTAGGTTGAAGCGTTCGATTCCAGTAAGAGTTTGAATTTTTAGGTTTCACTCTGTTTTCTCCTATATAGATAGATGTGTTGGGAACTCTAAATGAAACACGGTTTGTGCTAGCTCTTTGAAAATTGACAAAATAAAGTAGTTCTAAGTTCTGTCTCAAAGGTTGTTTCCTCTTGAAGCAGCCCTAAGCAGAGCCTGCCTAAAGACATTTTCATTGGAAAGGTGTGCCAAGCGTCCAAAAGTACTGGTTTTCTGAAATCTCGGCAAACATTTTTTCACCCAATCTAGATGATTCTCTGTGGTAATGATCAGTTCACTAAGTCCACTTGGCTGCCCAATTTTCACTCTTCTAGGTTGAAGCATTCGTTTCCAGTAAGAGTTTGAATTTTTAGGTTTCACTCTGTTTTCTCCTATATGGATAGATGTGTTGGGAACTCTAAATGAAACACGGTTTGTGCTAGCTTTTGAAAATTGACAAAATAAAGTAGTTTTAGGTTCTGTCTCTATGGTTTGTTTCCTCTTCAAGCAGCCCTAACTGGAGACTGCCTAAATACACTTTCATGGGAAACGTGTGCAAAGCGTCCAAAAGTACTGGTTTTCTGAAATCTCGGCAAACCTTTTTTCACCCAATCTTGATGAGACATTGTGGTAGTGATCAGTTCACTAAGTCCACTTGGCTGCCCAATTTTCACTCTTCTAGGTTGAAGCGTTCGATTCCAGTAAGAGTTTGAATTTTTAGGTTTCACTCTGTTTTCTCCTATATAGATAGATGTGTTGGGAACTCTAAATGAAACACGATTTGTGCTAGCTCTTTGAAAATTGACAAAATAGAGTGGTTTTAGGTTCTGTCTCCATGGTTTTTTTTTTCTTGAAGCAGCCCTAACTAGAGACTGCCTAAGTACACTTTCATTGGAAAGGTGTGCCAAGCGTCCAAAAGCACTGGTTTTCTGAAATCTCGGCAAACATTTTTTCACCCAATCTTGATGATTCTCTGTGGTAATGATCAGTTCACTAAGCCCACTTGGCTGCCCAATATTCACTCTTCTAGGTTGAAGCGTTCGATTCCAGTAAGAGTTTGAATTTTTAGGTTTCACTCTGTTTTCTCCTATATAGATAGATGTGTTGTTAACTCTAAATGAAACACGGTTTGTGCTAGCTATTTGAAAATTGACAAAATAGAGTGGTTTTAGGTTCTGTCTCCATGGTTTGTTTTTTCTTGAAGCAGCCATAACTAGAGACTGCCTAAGTACACTTTCATTGGAAAGGTGTGCCAAGCGTCCAAAAGCACTGGTTTTCTGAAATCTCGGCAATCATTTTTTCACCCAATATTGATGATTCTCGGTGGTAGTGACCAGTTCACTAAGCCCACTTGGCTGCCCAATTTTCACTCTTCTAAGATGAAGCGTTCGTTTCCAGTAAGAGTTTGAATTTTTAGGTTTCACTGTGTTTTCTCCTATATAGATAGACGTGTTTGGAACTCTAAATGAAACACGGTTTGTGCTAGCTCTTTGAAAATTGACAAAATAAAGTAGTTTTAGGTTCTGTCTCTATGGTTTGTTTCCTCTTCAAGCAGCCCTGACTGGAGACTGCCTAAATACACTTTCATTGGAAACGTGTGCCAAGCGTCCAAAAGTACTGGTTTTCTGAAATCTCGGCAAACCTATTTTCACCCAATCTTGATGAGACATTGTGGTAGTGATCAGTTCACTAAGTCCACTTGGCTGCCCAATTTTCACTCTTCTAGGTTGAAGCGTTCGATTCCAGTAAGAGTTTGAATTTTTAGGTTTCACTCTGTTTTCTCCTATATAGATAGATGTGTTTGGAACTCTAAATGAAACACGGTTTGTGCTAGCTCTTTGAAAATTGACAAAATAAAGTAGTTCTAAGTTCTGTCTCAAAGGTTGTTTCCTCTTGAAGCAGCCCTAAGCAGAGCCTGCCTAAAGACATTTTCATTGGAAAGGTGTGCCAAGCGTCCAAAAGTACTGGTTTTCTGAAATCTCGGCAAACCTTTTTTCACCCAATCTTGATGAGACATTTTGGTAGTGATCAGTTCACTATGTCCACTTGGCTGCCCAATTTTCACTCTTCTAGTTTGAAGCGTTCGATTCCAGGAAGAGTTTGAATTTTTAGGTTTCACTCTGTTTTCTCCTATATAGATAGATGTGTTGGGAACTCTAAATGAAACACGGTTTGTGCTAGCTCTTTGAAAATTGACAAAATAAAGTAGTTTTAGGTTCTGTCTCTATGGTTTGTTTCCTGTTGAAGCAGCCCTAACTGGAGATTGCCTAAATACACTTTCATTGGACACGTGTGCCAAGCGTCCAAAAATACTGGTTTTCTGAAATCTCGGCAAACATTTTTTCACCCAATCTTGATGAGACATTGTGGTAGTGATCAGTTCACTACGTCCACTTCGCTGCCCAATTTTCACTCTTCTAGGTTGAAGCGTTCGTTTCCAGTAAGAGTTTGAATTTTTAGGTTTCACTCTGTTTTCTCCTATATAGATAGATGTGTTGGGAACTCTAAATGAAACACGGTTTGTGCTAGCTCTTTGAAAATTGACAAAATAAAGTAGTTCTAAGTTCTGTCTCTAAGGTTGTTTCCTCTTGAAGCAGCCCTAAGCAGAGACTGCCTGAAGACATTTTCATTGGAAAGGTGTGGCCAGCGTCCAAAAGTACTGGTTTTCTGAAATCTCTGCAAATATTTTTTCACCCAATCTTGATGATTCTTTGTGGTAATGATCAGTTCACTAAGTCCACTTGGCTGCCCAATTTTCACTCTTCTAGGTTGAAGCGTTCGTTTCCAGTAAGAGTTTGAATTTTTAGATTTCACTCTGTTTTCTCCTATATAGATAGATGTGTTGGGAACTCTAAATGAAACACGGTTTGTGCTAGCTATTTGAAAATTGACAAAATAAAGTAGTTTTAGGTTCTGTCTCTATGGTTTGTTTCCTCTTGAAGCAGCCCTAACTGGAGACTGCCTAAATACACTTTCATTGGAAACGTGTGCAAAGCGTCCAAAAGTACTGTTTTTCTGAAATCTCGGCAAACCTTTTTTCACCCAATCTTGATGAGACATTGTGGTAGTGATCAGTTCACTAAGTCCACTTGGCTGCCCAATTTTCACTCTTCTAGGTTGAAGCGTTCGTTTCCAATAAGAGTTTGAATTTTTAGGTTTCACTCTGTTTTTTCCTATATAGATAGATGTGTTGGGAACTCTAAATGAAACACGGTTTGTGCTAGCTCTTTGAAAATTGACAAAATAAAGTAGTTTTAGGTTCTGTCTCTATGGTTTGTTTCCTCTTGAAGCAGCCATAACTAGAGACTGCCGAAATACACTTTCATTGGAAACGTGTGCCAAGCGTCCAAAAGTACTGGTTTTCTGATATCTCGGCAAACATTTTTTCACCCAATCTGGATGATTCTCTGTGGTAGTGATCAGTTCACTAAGTCAACTTGGCTTCCCAATTTTCACTCTTCTAGGTTGAAGCGTTCGTTTCCAGTAAGAGTTTGAATTTTTAGGTTTCACTCTGTTTTCTCCTATATAGATAGATGTGTTTGGAACTCTAAATGAAACACGGCTTGTGCTAGCTCTTTGAAAATTGACAAAATAAAGTAGATTTAGGTTCTGTCTCTATGGTTTGTTTCCTCTTGAAGCAGCCCTAAGCAGAGCCTGCCTAAAGACATTTTCATTGGAAACGTGTGCCAAGCGTCCAAAAGTACTGGTTTTCTGAAATCTCGGCAAACATTTTTTCACCCAATCTTGATGATTCGCTGTGGTAGTGATCAGTTCACTAAGTCCACTTGGCTGCCCAATTTTCACTCTTCTAGGTTGAAGCGTTCGTTTCCAGTAAGAGTTTGAATTTTTAGGTTTCACTCTGTTTTCTCCTATATAGATAGATGTGTTGGGAACTCTAAATGAAACACGGTTTGTGCTAGCTCTTTGAAAATTGACACAATAAAGTAGTTCTAAGTTCTGTCTCTAAGGTTTGGTTCCTCTTGAAGCAGCCCTAAGCAGAGCCTGCCTAAAGACATTTTCATTGGAAAGGTGTGCCAAGCGTCCAAAAGTACTGGTTTTCTGAAATCTCGGCAAACCTTTTTTCACCCAATCTTGATGAGACATTGTGGTAGTGATCAGTTCACTAAGTCCACTTGGCTGCCCAATTTTCACTCTTCTAGGTTGAAGCGTTCGATTCCAGTAAGAGTTTGAATTTTTAGGTTTCACTCTGTTTTCTCCTATATAGATAGATGTTTTGGGAACTCTAAATGAAACACGGTTTGTGCTAGCTCTTTGAAAATTGACAAAATAAAGTAGTTTTAGGTTCTGTCTCTATGGTTTGTTTCCTCTTGAAGCAGCCATAACTAGAGACTGCCGAAATACACTTTCATTGGAAACGTGTGCCAAGCGTCCAAAAGTACTGGTTTTCTGATATCTCGGCAAACATTTTTTCACCCAATCTGGATGATTCTCTGTGGTAGTGATCAGTTCACTAAGTCAACTTGGCTTCCCAATTTTCACTCTTCTAGGTTGAAGCGTTCGTTTCCAGTAAGAGTTTGAATTTTTAGGTTTCACTCTGTTTTCTCCTATATAGATAGATGTGTTTGGAACTCTAAATGAAACACGGCTTGTGCTAGCTCTTTGAAAATTGACAAAATAAAGTAGATTTAGGTTCTGTCTCTATGGTTTGTTTCCTCTTGAAGCAGCCCTAAGCAGAGCCTGCCTAAAGACATTTTCATTGGAAACGTGTGCCAAGCGTCCAAAAGTACTGGTTTTCTGAAATCTCGGCAAACATTTTTTCACCCAATCTTGATGATTCGCTGTGGTAGTGATCAGTTCACTAAGTCCACTTGGCTGCCCAATTTTCACTCTTCTAGGTTGAAGCGTTCGTTTCCAGTAAGAGTTTGAATTTTTAGGTTTCACTCTGTTTTCTCCTATATAGATAGATGTGTTGGGAACTCTAAATGAAACACGGTTTGTGCTAGCTCTTTGAAAATTGACACAATAAAGTAGTTCTAAGTTCTGTCTCTAAGGTTTGTTTCCTCTTGAAGCAGCCCTAAGCAGAGCCTGCCTAAAGACATTTTCATTGGAAAGGTGTGCCAAGCGTCCAAAAGTACTGGTTTTCTGAAATCCCGGCAAACCTTTTTTCACCCAATCTTGATGAGACATTGTGGTAGTGATCAGTTCACTAAGTCCACTTGGCTGCCCAATTTTCACTCTTCTAGGTTGAAGCGTTCGATTCCAGTAAGAGTTTGAATTTTTAGGTTTCACTCTGTTTTCTCCTATATAGATAGATGTTTTGGGAACTCTAAATGAAAGACGGTTTGTGCTAGCTCTTTGAAAATTGACAAAATAGAGTGGTTTTAGGTTCTGTCTCCATGGTTTGTTTTTTCTTGAAGCAGCCCTAACTAGAGACTGCCTGAGTACACTTTCATTGGAAAGGTGTGCCAAGCGTCCAAAAGCACTGGTTTTCTGAAATCTCGGCAAACATTTTTTCACCCAATCTTGATGATTCTCTGTGGTAGTGATCAGTTCATTAAGTCAACTTGGCTTCCCAATTTTCACTCTTCTAGGTTGAAGCGTTCGTTTCCAGTAAGAGTTTGAATTTTTAGGTTTCACTCTGTTTTCTCCTATATAGATAGATGTGTTGGGAACTCTAAATGAAACACGGTTTGTGCTAGCTCTTTGAAAATTGACAAGATAGAGTGGTTTTAGGTTCTGTCTCCATGGTTTGTTTTTTCTTGAAGCAGCCCTAACTAGAGACTGCCTAAGTACACTTTCATTGGAAAGGTGTGCCAAGCGTCCAAAAGCACTGGTTTTCTGAAATCTCGGCAAACGTTTTTTCACCCAATCTTGATGATTCTCTGTGGTAATGATCAGTTCACTAAGCCCACTTGGCTGCCCAATTTTCACTCTTCTAGGTTGAAGCGTTCGTTTCCAGTAAGAGTTTGAATTTTTAGGTTTCACTCTGTTTTCTCCTATATAGATAGATGTGTTGGGAACTCTAAATGAAACA
This sequence comes from Callospermophilus lateralis, assembly GCF_048772815.1. Classification (NCBI taxonomy): domain Eukaryota; kingdom Metazoa; phylum Chordata; class Mammalia; order Rodentia; family Sciuridae; genus Callospermophilus; species Callospermophilus lateralis. The sequence continues at coordinate 33,760 of NW_027515965.1, read as the reverse complement.
CGGTTTGTGCTAGCTCTTTGAAAATTGACAAAATAAAGTAGTTTTAGGTTTTGTCTCTATGGTTTGTTTCCTCTTGAAGCAGCCCTAACTTGAGACTGCCTAAGTACACTTTCATTGGAAACGTGTGCCAAGCGTCCAAAAGTACTGGTTTTCTGAAATCTCGGCAAACATTTTTTCACCCAATCTGGATGATTCTCTGTGATAGTGAAAAATTCACTAAGTCAACTTGGCTCCCAATTTTCACTCTTCTAGGTTGAAGCGTTCGTTTCCAGTAAGAGTTTGAATTTGTAGGTTTCACTCTGTTTTCTCCTATATAGATAGATGTGTTGGGAACTCTAAATGAAACACGGTTTGTGCTAGCTCTTTGAAAATTGACAAAATAAAGTAGTTCTAAGTTCTGTCTCAAAGGTTGTTTCCTCTTGAAGCAGCCCTAAGCAGAGCCTGCCTAAAGACATTTTCATTGGAAAGGTGTGCCAAGCGTCCAAAAGTACTGGTTTTCTGAAATCTCGGCAAACTTTTTTCACCCAATCTTGATGAGACATTGTGGTAGTGATCAGTTCACTAAGTCCACTTGGCTGCCCAATTTTCACTCTTCTAGGTTGAAGCGTTCGTTTCCAATAAGAGTTTGAATTTTTAGGTTTCACTCTGTTTTCTCCTATATAGATAGATGTGTTGGAAACTCTAAATGAAACACGGTTTGTGCTAGCTCTTTGAAAATTGACAAAGTAAAGTAGTTTCAGGTTCTGTCTCTATGGTTTGTTTCCTCTTGAAGCAGCCCTAACTGGAGACTGCCTAAATACACTTTCATTGGAAACGTGTGCCAAGCGTCCAAAAATACTGGTTTTCTGAAATCTCGGCAAACGTTTTTTCACCCAATCTTGATGAGACATTGTGGTAGTGATCAGTTCACTAAGTCCACTTGGCTGCCCAATTTTCACTCTTCTAGGTTGAAGCGTTCGTTTCCAATAAGAGTTTGAATTTTTATTTTTCACTCTGTTTTTTCCTATATAGATAGATGTGTTGGGAACTCTAAATGAAACACGGTTTGTGCTAGCTCTTTGAAAATTGACAAAATAAAGTAGTTCTAAGTTCTGTCCCTAAGGTTTGTTTCCTCTTGAAGCAGCCCTAAGCAGAGCCTGCCTAAAGACATTTTCATTGGAAAGGTGTGCCAAGCGTCCAAAAGTACTGGTTTTCTGAAATCTCGGCAATCATTTTTTCACCCAATATTGATGATTCTCGGTGGTAGTGACCAGTTCACTAAGCCCACTTGGCTGCCCAATTTTCACTCTTCTAAGTTGAAGCGTTCGTTTCCAGTAAGAGTTTGAATTTTTAGGTTTCACTCTGTTTTCTCCTATATAGATAGATGTGTTTGGAACTCTAAATGAAACACGGTTTGTGCTAGCTCTTTGAAAATTGACAAAATAAAGTAGTTCTAAGTTCTGTCTCAAAGGTTGTTTCCTCTTGAAGCAGACCTAAGCAGAGCCTGCCTAAAGACATTTTCATTGGAAAGGTGTGCCAAGCGTCCTAAAGTACTGGTTTTCTGAAATCTCGGCAAACCTTTTTTCACCCAATCTTGATGAGACATTGTGGTAGTGATCAGTTCACTAAGTCCACTTGGCTGCCCAATTTTCACTCTTTAGGTTGAAGCGTTCGTTTCCAGTAAGAGATTGAATTTTTAGGTTTCACTCTGTTTTCTCCTATATAGATAGATGTGTTGGGAACTCTAAATGAAACACGGTTTGTGCTAGCTCTTTGAAAATTGACAAAATAAAGTAGATTTAGGTTCTGTCTTTGTGGTTTGTTTCCTCTTGAAGCAGCGCTAACTAGAGACTGCCGAAATACACTTTGATTGGAAACGTGTGCCAATCGTCCAAAAGTACTGGTTTTCTGAAATCTCGGCAAACATTTTTCACCCAATCTTGATGATTCTCTGTGGTAATGATCAGTTCACTAAGTCCACTTGGCTGCCCAATTTTCACTCTTCTAGGTTGAAGCGTTCGTTTCCAGTAAGAGATTGAATTTTTAGGTTTCACTCTGTTTTCTCCTATATAGATAGATGTGTTGGGAACTCTAAATGAAACACGGTTTGTGATAGCTCTTTGAAAATTGACAAAATAAAGTAGATTTAGGTTCTGTCTCTATGGTTTGTTTCCTCTTGAAGCAGCCCTAAGCAGAGCCTGCGTAAAGACATTTTCATTGGAAAGGTGTGCCAAGCGTCCAAAAGTACTGGTTTTCTGACATCTCGGCAAACATTTTTTCACCCAATCTTGATGATTCTCTGTGGTAGTGATCAGTTCACTAAGTCCACTTGGCTGCCCAATTTTCACTCTTCTAGGTTGAAGCGTTCGTTTCCAGTAAGAGTTTGAATTTTTAGGTTTCACTCTGTTTTCTCCTATATAGATAGATGTGTTGGAAACTCTAAATGAAACACGGTTTGTGCTAGCTCTTTGAAAATTGACAAACTAAAGTAGTTCTAAGTTCTGTCTCTAAGGTTTGCTTCCTCTTGAAGCATCCCTAAGCAGAGCCTGCCTAAAGACATTTTCATTCTAAAGGTGTGCCAAGCGTCCAAAAGTACTGGTTTTCTGAAATCTCGGCAAACCTTTTTTCACCCAATCTTGATGAGACATTGTGGTAGTGATCAGTTCACTAAGTCCACTTGGCTGCCCAATTTTCACTCTTCTAGGTTGAAGCGTTCGATTCCAGTAAGAGTTTGAATTTTTAGGTTTCACTCTGTTTTCTCCTATATAGATAGATGTGTTGGGAACTCTAAATGAAACACGGTTTGTGCTAGCTCCTTGAAAATTGACAAAATAGAGTGGTTTTAGGTTCTGTCTCCATGGTTTGTTTTTTCTTGAAGCAGCCCTAACTAGAGACTGCCTAAGTACACTTTCATTGGAAAGGTGTGCCAAGCGTCCAAAAGCACTGGTTTTCTGAAATCTCGGCAAACATTTTTTCACCCAATCTTGATGATTCTCTGTGGTAATGATCAGTTCACTAAGCCCACTTGGCTGCCCAATATTCACTCTTCTAGGTTGAAGCGTGCGATTCCAATAAGAGTTTGAATTTTTAGGTTTCACTCTGTTTTCTCCTATATAGATAGATGTGTTGGGAACTCTAAATGAAACACGGTTTGTGCTAGCTCTTTGAAAATTGACAAAATAAAGTAGTTCTAAGTTCTGTCTCAAAGGTTGTTTCCTCTTGAAGCAGCCCTAAGCAGAGCCTGCCTAAAGACATTTTCATTGGAAAGGTGTGCCAAGCGTCCAAAAGTACTGGTTTTCTGAAATCTCGGCAATCATTTTTTCACCCAATATTGATGATTCTCTGTGGTAGTGACCAGTTCACTAAGCCCACTTGGCTGCCCAATTTTCACTCTTCTAAGTTGAAGCGTTCGTTTCCAGTAAGAGTTTGAATTTTTAGGTTTCACTGTGTTTTCTCCTATATAGATAGATGTGTTTGGAACTCTAAATGAAACACGGTTTGTGCTAGCTCTTTGAAAATTGACAAAATAAAGTAGTTTTAGGTTCTGTCTCTATGGTTTGTTTCCTCTTCAAGCAGCCCTAACTGGAGACTGCCTAAATACACTTTCATTGGAAACGTGTGCCAAGCGTCCAAAAGTACTGGTTTTCTGAAATCTCGGCAAACCTTTTTTCACCCAATCTTGATGAGACATTATGATAGTGATCAGTTCACTAAGTCCACTTGGCTGCCCAATTTTCACTCTTCTAGGTTGAAGCGTTCGATTCCAGTAAGAGTTTGAATTTTTAGGTTTCACTGTGTTTTCTCCTATATAGATACATGTGTTGGGAACTCTAAATGAAACACGGTTTGTGCTAGCTCTTTGAAAATTGACAAAATAAAGTAGTTCTATGTTCTGTCTCAAAGGTTGTTTCCTCTTGAAGCAGCCCTAAGCAGAGCCTGCCTAAAGACATTTTAATTGGAAAGGTGTGCCAAGTGTCCAAAAGTACTGGTTTTCTGAAATCTCGGCAATCATTTTTTCACCCAATATTGATGATTCTCTGTGGTAGTGACCAGTTCACTAAGCCCACTTGGCTGCCCAATTTTCACTCTTCTAGGTTGAAGCGTTCGTTTCCAGTAAGAGTTTGAATTTTTAGGTTTCACTGTGTTTTCTCCTATATAGATAGATGTGTTTGGAACTCTAAATGAAACACGGTTTGTGCTAGCTCTTTGAAAATTGACAAAATAAAGTAGTTCTAATTTCTGTCTCTAAGGTTTGTTTCCTCTGGATGCAGCCCTAAGCAGAGCCTGCCTAAAGACATTTTCATTGGAAAGGTGTGCCAAGCGTCCAAAAGTACTGGTTTTCTGAAATCTCGGCAAACCTTTTTTCACCCAATCTTGATGAGACATTGTGGTAGTGATCAGTTCACTAAGTCCACTTGGCTGCCCAATTTTCACTCTTCTAGGTTGCAGCGTTTGATTCCAGTAAGAGTTTGAATTTTTAGGTTTCACTCTGTTTTCTCCTATATAGATAGATGTGTTGGGAACTCTAAATGAAACACGGTTTGTGCTAGCTCTGTGAAAATTGATAAAATAGAGTGGTTTTCCGTTCTGTCTCCATGGTTTGTTTTCTCTTGAAGCAGCCCTAACTAGAGACTGCCTAAGTACACTTTCATTGGAAAGGTGTGCCAAGCGTCCAAAAGCACTGTTTTTCTGAAATCTCGGCAAACATTTTTTCACCCAATCTTGAGGATTCTCTGTGGTAGTGATCAGTTCACTAAGCCCACTTGGCTGCCCAATATTCACTCTTCTAGGTTGAAGCGTTCGTTTCCAATAAGAGTTTGAATTTTTAGGTTTCACTCTGTTTTCTCCTATATAGATAGATGTGTTGGGAACTCTAAATGAAACACGGTTTGTGCTAGCTCTTTGAAAATTGACAAAATTAAGTAGTTCTAAGTTCTGTCTCAAAGGTTGTTTCCTCTTGAAGCAGCCCTAAGCAGAGCCTGCCTAAAGACATTTTCATTTGAAAGGTGTGCCAAGCATCCAAAAGTACTGGTTTTCTGAAATCTCGGCAAACCTTTTTTCACCCAATATTGATGAGACATTGTGGTAGTGATCAGTTCACTAAGTCCACTTGGCTGCCCGATTTTCACTCTTCTAGGTTGAAGCGTTCGTTTCCAATAAGAGTTTGAATTTTTAGGTTTCACTCTGTTTTCTCCTATATAGATAGATGTGTTGGGAACTCTAAATGAAACACGGTTTGTGCTTGCTCTTTGAAAATTGACAAAATAAAGTAGTTTTAGGTTCTGTCTCTATGGTTTGTTTCCTCTTGAAGCAGCCCTAACTGGAGACTGCCTAAATACACTTTCATTGGAAACTTGTGCCAAGCGTCCAAAAGTACTGGTTTTCTGAAATCTCGGCAAACATTTTTTCACCCAATCTTGATGATTCTCTGTGGTAATGATCAGTTCACTAAGTCCACTTGGCTGCCCAATTTTCACTCTTCTAGGTTGAAGCGTTCGTTTCCAATAAGAGTTTGAATTTTTATTTTTCACTCTGTTTTTTCCTATATAGATAGATGTGTTGGGAACTCTAAATGAAACACGGTTTGTGCTAGCTCTTTGAAAATTGACAAAATAAAGTAGTTCTAAGTTCTGTCTCTAAGGTTTGTTTCCTCTTGAAGCAGCCCTAAGCAGAGCCTGCCTAAAGACATTTTCATTGGAAAGGTGTGCCAAGCGTCCAAAAGTACTGGTTTTCTGAAATCTCGGCAATCATTTTTTCATCCAATATTGATGATTCTCTGTGGTAGTGACCAGTTCACTAAGCCCACTTGGCTGCCCAATTTTCACTCTTCTAAGTTGAAGCGTTCGTTTCCAGTAAGAGTTTGAATTTTTAGGTTTCACTGTGTTTTCTCCTATATAGATAGATGTGTTTGAAACTCTAAATGAAACACGGTTTTTGCTAGCTCTTTGAAAATTGACAAAATAAAGTAGTTCTAATTTCTGTCTCTAAGGTTTGTTTCCTCTTGAAGCAGCCCTAAGCAGAGCCTGCCTAAAGACATTTTCATTGGAAAGGTGTGCCCAGCGTCCAAAAGTACTGGTTTTCTGAAATCTCGTCAAACCTTTTTTCACCCAATCTTCATGAGACATTGTGGTAGTGATCAGTTCACTAAGTCCACTTCGCTGACCAATTTTCACTCTTCTAGGTTGAAGCGTTCGTTTCCAATAAGAGTTTGAATTTTTAGGTTTCACTGTGTTTTCTCCTATATAGATAGATGTGTTGGGAACTCTAAATGAAACACGGTTTGTGCTAGCTCTTTGAAAATTGACAAAATAAAGTAGTTCTAAGTTCTGTCTCTATGGTTTGTTTCCTCTTCAAGCAGCCCTAACTGGAGACTGCCTAAATACACTTTCATTGGAAACATGTGCCAAGCGTCCAAAAGTACTGGTTTTCTGAAATCTCGGCAAACATTTTTTCACCCAATCTGGATGATTCTCTGTGGTAGTGATCAGTTCACTAAGCCCACTTGGCAGCCCAATTTTCACTCTTCTAGGTTGAAGCGTTCGTTTCCAGTAAGAGTTTGAATTTTTAGGTTTCACTCTGTTTTCTCCTATATAGATAGATGTGTTGGGAACTCTAAATGAAACACGGTTTGTGCTAGCTCTTTGAAAATTGACAAAGTAGTTCTAAGTTCTGTCTCAAAGGTTGTTTCCTCTTGAAGCAGCCCTAAGCAGAGCCTGCCTAAAGACATTTTCATTGGAAAGGTGTGCCAAGCGTCCAAAAGTACTGGTTTTCTGAAATCTCGGCAAACCTTTTTTCACCCAATCTTGATGAGACATTGTGGTAGTGATCAGTTCACTAAGTCCACTTGGCTGCCCAATTTTCACTCTTCTAGATTGAAGCGTTCGATTCCAGTAAGAGTTTGAATTTTTAGGTTTCACTCTGTTTTCTCCTATATAGATAGATGTGTTGGGAACTCTAAATGAAACACGGTTTGTGCTAGCTCTTTGAAATTGACAAAATAGAGTGGTTTTAGGTTCTGTCTCCATGGTTTGTTTTTTCTTGAAGCAGCCCTAACTAGAGACTGCCTAAGTACACTTTCATTGGAAAGGTGTGCCAAGCGTCCAAAAGCACTGGTTTTCTGAAATCTCGGCAAACATTTTTTCACCCAATCTTGATGATTCTCTGTGGTAATGATCAGTTCACTAAGCCCACTTGGCTGCCCAATATTCACTCTTCTAGGTTGAAGCGTTCGTTTCCAATAAGAGTTTGAATTTTTAGGTTTCACTCTGTTTTCTCCTATATAGATAGATGTGTTGGGAACTCTAAATGAAACACGGTTTGTGCTAGCTCTTTGAAAATTGACAAAATAAAGTAGTCTTAGGTTTTGTCTCTATGGTTTGTTTCCTCTTGAAGCAGCCCTAACTGGAGACTGCCTAAATACACTTTCATTGGAAACGTGTGCCAAGCGTCCAAAAGTACTGGTTTTCTGAAATCTCGGCAAACATTTTTTCACCCAATCTGGATGATTCTCTGTGGTAGTGATCAGTTCACTAAGTCAACTTGGCTTCCCAATTTTCACTCTTCTAGGTTGAAGCGTTCGTTTCCAGTAAGAGTTTGAATTTTTAGGTTTCACTCTGTTTTCTCCTATATAGATAGATGTGTTGGGAACTCTAAATGAAACACGGTTTGTGCTAGCTCTTTGAAAATTGACAAAATAAAGTAGATTTAGGTTCTGTCTCGAAGGTTTGTTTCCTCTTGAAGCAGCCCTAAGCAGAGCCTGCCTAAAGACATTTTCATTGGAAAGGTGTGCCAAGCGTCCAAAAGTACTGGTTTTCTGAAATCTCGGCAAACCTTTTTTCACCCAATCTTGATGAGACATTGTGGTAGTGATCAGTTCACTAAGTCCACTTGGCTGCCCAATTTTCACTCTTCTAGGTTGAAGCGTTCGTTTCCAGTAAGAGTTTGAATTTTTAGGTTTCACTCTGTTTTCTCCTATATAGATCGATGTGTTGGGAACTCTAAATGAAACACGGTTTGTGCTAGCTCTTTGAAAATTGACAAAATAAAGTAGTTTTAGGTTCTGTCTTTATGGTTTGTTTCCTCTTGAAGCAGCCCTAACTGGAGACTGCCTAAATACACTTTCATTGGAAACGTGTGCCAAGTGTCCAAAAATACTGATTTTCTGAAATCTCGGCAAAACTTTTTTCACCCAATCTTGATGAGACATTGTGGTAGTGATCAGTTCACTAAGTCCACTTGGCTGCCCAATTTTCACTCTTCTAGGTTGAAGCGTTCGTTTCCAATAAGAGTTTGAATTTTTAGGTTTCACTCTGTTTTCTCCTATATAGATAGATGTGTTGGGAACTCTAAATGAAACACGGTTTGTGCTAGCTCTTTGAAAATTGACAAAATAAAGTAGTTTTAGGTTTTGTCTCTATGGTTTGTTTCCTCTTGAAGCAGCCCTAACTGGAGACTGCCTAAATACACTTTCATTGGAAACGTGTGCCAAGCGTCCAAAAGTACTGGTTTTCTGAAATCTCGGCAAACATTTTTTCACCCAATCTGGATGATTCTCTGTGGTAGTGATCACTTCACTAAGTCAACTTGGCTTCCCAATTTTCACTCTTCTAGGTTGAAGCGTTCGTTTCCAGTAAGAGTTTGAATTTTTAGGTTTCACTCTGTTTTCTCCTATATAGATAGATGTGTTGGGAACTCTAAATGAAACACGGTTTGTGCTAGCTCTTTGAAAATTGACAAAATAAAGTAGATTTAGGTTCTGTCTCGAAGGTTTGTTTCCTCTTGAAGCAGCCCTAAGCAGAGCCTGCCTAAAGACATTTTCATTGGAAAGGTGTGCCAAGCGTCCAAATGTACTGGTTTTCTGAAATCTCGGCAAACATTTTTTCACCCAATATTGATGATTCTCTGTGGTAGTGACCAGTTCACTAAGCCCACTTGGCTGCCCAATTTTCACTCTTCTAAGTTGAAGCATTCGTTTCCAGTAAGAGTTTGAATTTTTAGGTTTCACTGTGTTTTCTCCTATATAGATAGATGTGTTTGGAACTCTAAATGAAACACGGTTTGTGCTAGCTCTTTGAAAATTGATAAAATAAAGTCGTTCTAATTTCTGTCTCTAAGGTTTGTTTCCTCTTGAAGCAGCCCTAAGCAGAGCCTGCCTAAAGACATTTTCATTGGAAAGGTGTGCCAAGCGTCCAAAAGTACTGGTTTTCTGAAATCTCGGCAAACCTTTTTTCACCCAATCATGATGAGACATTGTGGTAGTGATCAGTTCACTAAGTCCACTTGGCTGCCCAATTTTCACTCTTCTAGGTTGAAGCGTTCGATTCCAGTAAGAGTTTGAATTTTTAGGTTTCACTCTGTTTTCTCCTATATAGATAGATGTGTTGGGAACTCTAAATGAAACACGGTTTGTGCTAGCTCTTTGAAAATTGACAAAATAGAGTGGTTTTCGGTTCTGTCTCCATTGTTTGTTTTTTCTTGAAGCAGCCCTAACTAGAGACTGCCTAAGTACACTTCATTGGAAAGGTGTGCCAAGCGTCCAAAAGCACTGGTTTTCTGAAATCTCGGCAAACATTTTTTCACCCAATCTTGATGATTCTCTGTGGTAATGATCAGTTCACTAAGCCCACTTGGCTGCCCAATATTCACTCTTCTAGGTTGAAGCGTTCGTTTCCAATAAGAGTTTGAATTTTTAGGTTTCACTCTGTTTTCTCCTATATAGATAGATGTGTTGGGAACTCTAAATGAAACACGGTTTGTGCTAGCTCTTTGAAAAATGACAAAATAAAGTCGTTTTAGGTTTTGTCTCTATGGTTTGTTTCCTCTTGAAGCAGCCCTAACTGGAGACTGCCTAAATACACTTTCATTGGAAACGTGTGCCAAGCGTCCAAAAGTACTGGTTTTCTGAAATCTTGGCAAACATTTTTTCACCCAATCTGGATGATTCTCTGTGGTAGTGATCAGTTCAATAAGTCAACTTGGCTTCCCAATTTTCACTCTTCTAGGTTGAAGCGTTCGTTTCCAGTAAGAGTTTGAATTTTTAGGTTTCACTCTGTTTTCTCCTATATAGATAGATGTGTTAGGAACTCTAAATGAAACACGGTTTGTGCTAGCTCTTTGAAAATTGACAAAATAAAGTAGTTCTAAGTTCTGTCTCAAAGGTTGTTTCCTCTTGAAGCAGCCCTAAGCAGAGCCTGCCTAAAGACATTTTCATTGGAAAGGTGTGCCAAGCGTCCAAAAGTACTGGTTTTCTGAAATCTCGGCAAACCTTTTTTCACCCAATCTTGATGAGACATTGTGGTAGTGATCAGTTCACTAAGTCCACTTGGCTGCCCAATTTTCACTCTTCTAGGTTGAAGCGTTCGTTTCCAATAAGAGTTTGAATTTTTAGGTTTCACTCTGTTTTCTCCTATATAGATAGATGTGTTGGGAACTCTAAATGAAACACGGTTTGTGCTAGCTCTTTGAAAATTGACAAAATAAAGTAGTTTTAGGTTCTGTCTCTATGGTTTGTTTCCTCTTGAAGCAGCCCTAACTGGAGACTGCCTAAATACACTTTCATTGGAAACGTGTGCCAAGCGTCCAAAAATACTGGTTTTCTGAAATCTCGGCAAACCTTTTTCACCCAATCTTGATGAGACATTGTGGTAGTGATCAGTTCACTAAGTCCACTTGGCTGCCCAATTTTCACTCTTCTAGGTTGAAGCGTTCGTTTCCAATAAGAGTTTGAATTTTTATTTTTCACTCTGTTTTTTCCTATATAGATAGATGTGTTGGGAACTCTAAATGAAACACGGTTTGTGCTAGCTCTTTGAAAATTGACAAAATAAAGTAGTTCTAAGTTCTGTCTCTAAGGTTTGTTTCCTCTTGAAGCAGCCCTAAGCAGAGCCTGCCTAAAGACATTTTCATTGGAAAGGTGTGCCAAGCGTCCAAAAGTACTGGTTTTCTGAAATCTCGGCAATCATTTTTTCACCGAATATTGATGATTCTCTGTGGTAGTGACCAGTTCACTAAGCCCTCTTGGCTGACTAATTTTCACTCTTCTAAGTTGAAGCGTTCGTTTCCAGTAAGAGTTTGAATTTTTAGGTTTCACTGTGTTTTCTCCTATATAGATAGATGTGTTTGGAACTCTAAATGAAACACGGTTTGTGCTAGCTCTTTGAAAATTGACAAAATAAAGTAGGTTTAGGTTCTGTCTCTATGGTGTGTTTCCTCTTCAAGCAGCCCTAACTGGAGACTGCCTAAATACACTTTCATTGGAAACGTGTGCCAAGCGTCCAAAAGTACTGGTTTTCTGAAATCTCGGCAAACATTTTTTCACCCAATCTGGATGATTCTCTGTGGTAGTGATCAGTTCACTAAGCCCACTTGGCTGCCCAATTTTCACTCTTCTAGGTTGAAGCGTTCGTTTCCAGTAAGAGTTTGAATTTTTAGGTTTCACTCTGTTTTCTCCTATATAGATAGATGTGTTGGGAACTCTAAATGAAACACGGTTTGTGCTAGCTCTTTGAAAATTGACAAAGTAGTTCTAAGTTCTGACTCAAAGGTTGTTTCCTCTTGAAGCAGCCCTAAGCAGAGCCTGCCTAAAGACATTTTCATTGGAAAGGTGTGAAAAGCGTCCAAAAGTACTGGTTTTGTGAAATCTCGGCAAACCTTTTTTCACCCAATCTTGATGAGACATTGTGGTAGTGATCAGTTCACTAAGTCCACTTGGGTGCCCAATTTTCACTCTTCTAGGTTGAAGCGTTCGATTCCAGTAAGAGTTTGAATTTTTAGGTTTCACTGTGTTTTCTCCTATATAGATAGATGTGTTTGGAACTCTAAATGAAACACGGTTTGTGCTAGCTCTTTGAAAATTGACAAAATAAAGTAGTTCTAAGTTCTGTCTCAAAGGTTGTTTCCTCTTGAAGCAGCCCTAAGCAGAGCCTTCCTAAAGACATTTTAATTGGAAAGGTGTGCCAAGCGTCCAAATGTACTGGTTTTCTGAAATCTCGGCAAACATTTTTTCACCCAATATTGATGATTCTCTGTGGTAGTGACCAGTTCACTAAGCCCACTTGGCTGCCCAATTTTCACTCTTCTAAGTTGAAGCATTCGTTTCCAGTAAGAGTTTGAATTTTTAGGTTTCACTGTGTTTTCTCCTATATAGATAGATGTGTTTGGAACTCTAAATGAAACACGGTTTGTGCTAGCTCATTGAAAATTGATAACATAAAGTCGTTCTAATTTCTGTCTCTAATGTTTGTTTCCTCTTGAAGCAGCCCTAAGCAGAGCCTGCCTAAAGACATTTTCATTGGAAAGGTGTGCCAAGCGTCCAAAAGTACTGGTTTTCTGAAATCTCGGCAAACCTTTTTTCACCCAATCATGATGAGACATTGTGGTAGTGATCAGTTCACTAAGTCCACTTGGCTGCCCAATTTTCACTCTTCTAGGTTGAAGCGTTCGATTCCAGTAAGAGTTTGAATTTTTAGGTTTCACTCTGTTTTCTCCTATATAGATAGATGTGTTGGGAACTCTAAATGAAACACGGTTTGTGCTAGCTCTTTGAAAATTGACAAAATAGAGTGGTTTTAGGTTCTGTCTCCATGGTTTGTTTTTTCTTGAAGCAGCCCTAACTAGAGACTGCCTAAGTACACTTTCATTGGAAAGGTGTGCCAAGCGTCCAAAAGCACTGGTTTTCTGAAATCTCGGCAAACATTTTTTCACCCAATCTTGATGATTCTCTGTGGTAATGATCAGTTCACTAAGCCCACTTGGCTGCCCAATATTCACTCTTCTAGGTTGAAGCGTTCGTTTCCAATAAGAGTTTGAATTTTTAGGTTTCACTCTGTTTTCTCCTATATAGATAGATGTGTTGGGAACTCTAAATGAAACACGGTTTGTGCTAGCTCTTTGAAAAATGACAAAATAAAGTCGTTTTAGGTTTTGTCTCTATGGTTTGTTTCCTCTTGAAGCAGCCCTAACTGGAGACTGCCTAAATACACTTTCATTGGAAACGTGTGCCAAGCGTCCAAAAGTACTGGTTTTCTGAAATCTCGGTAAACATTTTTTCACCCAATCTGGATGATTCTCTGTGGTAGTGATCAGTTCACTAAGTCAACTTGGCTTCCCAATTTTCACTCTTCTAGGTTGAAGCGTTCGTTTCCAGTAAGAGTTTGAATTTTTAGGTTTCACTCTGTTTTCTCCTATATAGATAGATGTGTTGGGAACTCTAAATGAAACACGGTTTGTGCTAGCTCTTTGAAAATTGACAAAATAAAGTAGTTTTAGGTTCTGTCTCTATGGTTTGTTTCCTCTTGAAGCAGCCCTAACTGGAGACTGCCTAAATACACTTTCATTGGAAACGTGTGCCAAGCGTCCAAAAATACTGGTTTTCTGAAATCTCGGCAAAACTTTTTTCACCCAATCTTGATGAGACATTGTGGTAGTGATCAGTTCACTAAGTCCACTTGGCTGCCCAATTTTCACTCTTCTAGGTTGAAGCGTTCGTTTCCAATAAGAGTTTGAATTTTTACTTTTCACTCTGTTTTTTCCTATATAGATAGATGTGTTGGGAACTCTAAATGAAACACGGTTTGTGCTAGCTCTTTGAAAATTGACAAAATAAAGTAGTTCTAAGTTCTGTCTCTAAGGTTTGTTTCCTCTTGAAGCAGCCCTAAGCAGAGCCTGCCTAAAGACATTTTCATTGGAAAGGTGTGCCAAGCGTCCAAAAGTACTGGTTTTCTGAAATCTCGGCAATCATTTTTTCACCGAATATTGATGATTCTCTGTGGTAGTGACCAGTTCACTAAGCCCTCTTGGCTGACCAATTTTCACTCTTCTAAGTTGAAGCGTTCGTTTCCAGTAAGAGTTTGAATTTTTAGGTTTCACTGTGTTTTCTCCTATATAGATAGATGTGTTTGGAACTCTAAATGAAACACGGTTTGTGCTAGCTCTTTGAAAATTGACAAAATAAAGTAGGTTTAGGTTCTGTCTCTATGGTGTGTTTCCTCTTCAAGCAGCCCTAACTGGAGACTGCCTAAATACACTTTCATTGGAAACGTGTGCCAAGCGTCCAAAAGTACTGGTTTTCTGAAATCTCGGCAAACATTTTTTCACCCAATCTGGATGATTCTCTGTGGTAGTGATCAGTTCACTAAGCCCACTTGGCTGCCCAATTTTCACTCTTCTAGGTTGAAGCGTTCGTTTCCAGTAAGAGTTTGAATTTTTAGGTTTCACTCTGTTTTCTCCTATATAGATAGATGTGTTGGGAACTCTAAATGAAACACGGTTTGTGCTAGCTCTTTGAAAATTGACAAAGTAGTTCTAAGTTCTGTCTCAAAGGTTGTTTCCTCTTGAAGCAGCCCTAAGCAGAGCCTGCCTAAAGACATTTTCATTGGAAAGGTGTGAAAAGCGTCCAAAAGTACTGGTTTTGTGAAATCTCGGCAAACCTTTTTTCACCCAATCTTGATGAGACATTGTGGTAGTGATCAGTTCACTAAGTCCACTTGGCTGCCCAATTTTCACTCTTCTAGGTTGAAGTGTTCGATTCCAGTAAGAGTTTGAATTTTTAGGTTTCACTCTGTTTTCTCCTATATAGATAGATGTGTTGGGAACTCTAAATGAAACACGGTTTGTGCTAGCTCTTTGAAAATTGAAAAATAGAGTGGTTTTAGGTTCTGTCTCCATGGTTTGTTTTTTCTTGAAGCAGCCCTAACTAGAGACTGCCTAAGTACACTTTCATTGGAAAGGTGTGCCAAGCGTCCAAAAGCACTGGTTTTATGAAATCTCGGCAAACATTTTTTCACCCAATCTTGATGATTCTCTGTGGTAATGATCAGTTCAATAAGCCCACTTGGCTGCCCAATATTCACTCTTCTAGGTTGAAGCGTTCGTTTCCAATAAGAGTTTGAATTTTTAGGTTTCAATCTGTTTTCTCCTATATAGATAGATATGTTGGGAACTCTAAATGAAACACGGTTTGTGCTAGCTCTTTGAAAATTGACAAAATAAAGTAGTTTTAGGTTCTGTCTCTATGGTTTGTTTCCTCTTCAAGCAGCCCTAACTGGAGACTGCCTAAATACACTTTCATTGGAAACGTGTGCCAAGCGCCCAAAAGTACTGGTTTTCTGAAATCTCGGCAAACATTTTTTCACCCAATCTGGAATACTCTCTGTGGTAGTGATCAGTTCACTTAGTCAACTTGGCTTCCCAATATTCACTCTTCTAAGTTGAAGCGTTCGTTTCCAGTAAGAGTTTGAATTTTTAGGTTTCACTCTGTTTTCTCCTATATAGATAGATGTGTTGGGAACTCTAAATGAAACACGGTTTGTGCTAGCTCTTTGAAAATTGACAAAATAAAGTAGTTTTAGGTTCTGTCTCTATGGTGTGTTTCCTCTTCAAGCAGCCCTAACTGGAGACTGCCTAAATACACTTTCATTGGAAACGTGTGCCAACGTCCAAAAGTACTGGTTTTCTGAAATCTCGGCCAACATTTTTTCACCCAATCTGGATGATTCTCTGTGGTAGTGATAAGTTCACTAAGCCCACTTGGCTGCCCAATTTTCACTCTTCTAAGTTGAAGCGTTCGTTTCCAGTAAGAGTTTGAATTTTTAGGTTTCACTCTGTTTTCTCCTATATAGATAGATGTGTTTGGAACTCTAAATGAAACACGGTTTGTGCTAGCTCTTTGAAAATTGACAAAATAAAGTAGTTCTAAGTTCTGTCTCAAAGGTTGTTTCCTCTTGAAGCAGCCCTAAGCAGAGCCTGCCTAAAGACATTTTCATTGGAAAGGTGTGTCAAGCGTCCAAAAGTACTGGTTTTCTGAAATCTCGGCAAACCTTTTTTCACCCAATCTTGATGAGACATTGTGGTAGTGATCAGTTCACTAAGTCCACTTGGCTGCCCAATTTTCACTCTTCTAGGTTGAAGCGTTCGTTTCCAATAAGAGTTTGAATTTTTATTTTTCACTCTGTTTTTTCCTATATAGATAGATGTGTTGGGAACTCTAAATGAAACACGGTTTGTGCTAGCTCTTTGAAAATTGACAAAATAAAGTAGTTCTAAGTTCTGTCTCTAAGGTTTGTTTCCTCTTGAAGCAGCCCTAAGCAGAGCCTGCCTAAAGACATTTTCATTGGAAAGGTGTGCCAAGCGTCCAAAAGTACTGGTTTTCTGAAATCTTGGCAATCATTTTTTCACCCAATATTGATGATTCTCTGTGGTAGTGACCAGTTCACTAAGCCCACTTGGCTGTCCAATTTTCACTCTTCTAAGTTGAAGCGTTCGTTTCCAGTAAGAGTTTGAATTTTTAGGTTTCACTGTGTTTTCTCCTATATAGATAGATGTGTTTGGAACTCTAAATGAAACACGGTTTGTGCTAGCTCTTTGAAAATTGACAAAATAAAGTAGTTTTAGGTTCTGTCTCTATGGTTTGTTTCCTCTTCAAGCAGCCCTAACTGGAGACTGCCTAAATACACTTTCATTGGAAACGTGTGCCAAGCGTCCAAAAGTACTGGTTTTCTGAAATCTCGGCAAACATTTTTTCACCCAATCTGGATGATTCTCTGTGGTAGTGATCAGTTCACTAAGCCCACTTGGCTGCCCAATTTTCACTCTTCTAGGTTGAAGCGTTCGTTTCCAGTAAGAGTTTGAATTTTTAGGTTTCACTCTGTTTTCTCCTATATAGATAGATGTGTTGGGAACTCTAAATGAAACACGGTTTGTGCTAGCTCTTTGAAAATTGACAAAATAAAGTAGTTCTAAGTTCTGTCTCAAAGGTTGTTTCCTCTTGAAGCAGCCCTAAGCAGAGCCTGCCTAAAGACATTTTCATTGGAAAGGTGTGCCAAGCGTCCAAAAGTACTGGTTTTCTGAAATCTCGGCAATCATTTTTTCACCCAATCTTGATGAGACATTGTGGTAGTGATCAGTTCACTAAGTCCACTTGGCTGCCCAATTTTCACTCTTCTAGGTTGAAGCGTTCGTTTCCAATAAGAGTTTGAATTTTTAGGTTTCACTCTGTTTTCTCCTATATAGATAGATGTGTTGGGAGCTCTAAATGAAACACGGTTTGTGCTAGCTCTTGGAAATTGACAAAATAGAGTGGTTTTAGGTTCTGTCTCCATGGTTTGTTTTTTCTTGAAGCAGCCCTAACTAGAGACTGCCTAAGTACACTTTCATTGGAAAGGTGTGCCAAGCGTCCAAAAGCACTGGTTTTCTGAAATCTCGGCAAACATTTTTTCACCCAATCTTGATGATTCTCTGTGGTAATGATCAGTTCACTAAGCCCACTTGACTGCCCAATATTCACTCTTCTAGGTTTAAGCGTTCGTTTCCAATAAGAGTTTGAATTTTTAGGTTTCACTCTGTTTTCTCCTATATAGATAGATGTGTTGGGAACTCTAAATGAAACACGGTTTGTGCTAGCTCTTTGAAAATTGACAAAATAAAGTAGTTTTAGGTTCTGTCTCTATGGTTTGTTTCCTCTTGAAGCAGCCCTAACTGGAGACTGCCTAAATACACTTTCATTGGAAACGTGTGCCAATCGTCCAAAAGTACTGGTTTTCTGAAATCTCGGCAAACATTTTTTCACCCAATCTGGATGATTCTCTGTGGTAGTGATCAGTTCACTAAGTCAACTTGGCTTCCCAATATTCACTCTTCTAGGTTGAAGCGTTCGTTTCCAGTAAGAGTTTGAATTTTTAGGTTTCACTCTGTTTTCTCCTATATAGATAGATGTGTTGGGAACTCTAAATGAAACACGGTTTGTGCTAGCTCTTTGAAAATTGACAAAATAAAGTAGTTCTAAGTTCTGTCTCAAAGGTTGTTTCCTCTTGAAGCAGCCCTAAGCAGAGCCTGCCTAAAGACATTTTCATTGGAAAGGTGTGCCAAGCGTCCAAAAGTACTGGTTTTCTGAAATCTCGGCAAACCTTTTTTCACCCAATCATGATGAGACATTGTGGTAGTGATCAGTTCACTAAGTCCACTTGGCTGCCCAATTTTCACTCTTCTAGGTTGAAGCGTTCGATTCCAGTAAGAGTTTGAATTTTTAGGTTTCACTCTGTTTTCTCCTATATAGATAGATGTGTTGGGAACTCTAAATGAAACACGGTTTGTGCTAGCTCTTTGAAAATTGACAAAATAGAGTGGTTTTCGGTTCTGTCTCCATTGTTTGTTTTTTCTTGAAGCAGCCCTAACTAGAGACTGCCTAAGTACACTTCATTGGAAAGGTGTGCCAAGCGTCCAAAAGCACTGGTTTTCTGAAATCTCGGCAAACATTTTTTCACCCAATCTTGATGATTCTCTGTGGTAATGATCAGTTCACTAAGCCCACTTGGCTGCCCAATATTCACTCTTCTAGGTTGAAGCGTTCGTTTCCAATAAGAGTTTGAATTTTTAGGTTTCACTCTGTTTTCTCCTATATAGATAGATGTGTTGGGAACTCTAAATGAAACACGGTTTGTGCTAGCTCTTTGAAAAATGACAAAATAAAGTCGTTTTAGGTTTGTCTCTATGGTTTGTTTCCTCTTGAAGCAGCCCTAACTGGAGACTGCCTAAATACACTTTCATTGGAAACGTGTGCCAAGCGTCCAAAAGTACTGGTTTTCTGAAATCTTGGCAAACATTTTTCACCCATCTGGATGATTCTCTGTGGTAGTGATCAGTTCAATAAGTCAACTTGGGCTTCCCAATTTTCACTCTTCTAGGTTGAAGCGTTCGTTTCCAGTAAGAGTTTGAATTTTTAGTTTCACTCTGTTTTCTCCTATATAGATAGATGTGTTGGGAACTCTAAATGAAACACGGTTTGTGCTAGCTCTTTGAAAATTGACAAATAAAGTAGTTCTAAGTTCTGTCTCAAAGGTTGTTTCCTCTTGAAGCAGCCCTAAGCAGAGCCCTGCCTAAAGACATTTTCATTGGAAAGGTGTGCCAAGCGTCCAAAAGTACTGGTTTTCTGAAATCTCGGCAAACCTTTTTTCACCCAATCTTGATGAGACATTGTGGTAGTGATCAGTTCACTAAGTCCACTTGGCTGCCCAATTTTCACTCTTCTAGGTTGAAGCGTTCGTTTCCAATAAGAGTTTGAATTTTTAGGTTTCACTCTGTTTTCTCCTATTATAGATAGATGTGTTGGGAACTCTAAATGAAACACGGTTTGTGCTAGCTCTTTGAAAATTGACAAAATAAAGTAGTTTTAGGTTCTGTCTCTATGGTTTGTTTCCTCTTGAAGCAGCCCTAACTGGAGACTGCCTAAATACACTTTCATTGGAAACGTGTGCCAAGCGTCCAAAAATACTGGTTTTCTGAAATCTCGGCAAACCTTTTTCACCCAATCTTGATGAGACATTGTGGTAGTGATCAGTTCACTAAGTCCACTTGGCTGCCCAATTTTCACTCTTCTAGGTTGAAGCGTTCGTTTCCAATAAGAGTTTGAATTTTTATTTTTCACTCTGTTTTTTCCTATATAGATAGATGTGTTGGGAACTCTAAATGAAACACGGTTTGTGCTAGCTCTTTGAAAATTGACAAAATAAAGTAGTTCTAAGTTCTGTCTCTAAGGTTTGTTTCCTCTTGAAGCAGCCCTAAGCAGAGCCTGCCTAAAAACATTTTCATTGGAAAGGTGTGCCAAGCGTCCAAAAGTACTGGTTTTCTGAAATCTCGGCAATCATTTTTTCACCGAATATTGATGATTCTCTGTGGTAGTGACCAGTTCACTAAGCCCTCTTGGCTGACTAATTTTCACTCTTCTAAGTTGAAGCGTTCGTTTCCAGTAAGAGTTTGAATTTTTAGGTTTCACTGTGTTTTCTCCTATATAGATAGATGTGTTTGGAACTCTAAATGAAACACGGTTTGTGCTAGCTCTTTGAAAATTGACAAAATAAAGTAGGTTTAGGTTCTGTCTCTATGGTGTGTTTCCTCTTCAAGCAGCCCTAACTGGAGACTGCCTAAATACACTTTCATTGGAAACGTGTGCCAAGCGTCCAAAAGTACTGGTTTTCTGAAATCTCGGCAAACATTTTTTCACCCAATCTGGATGATTCTCTGTGGTAGTGATCAGTTCACTAAGCCCACTTGGCTGCCCAATTTTCACTCTTCTAGGTTGAAGCGTTCGTTTCCAGTAAGAGTTTGAATTTTTAGGTTTCACTCTGTTTTCTCCTATATAGATAGATGTGTTGGGAACTCTAAATGAAACACGGTTTGTGCTAGCTCTTTGAAAATTGACAAAGTAGTTCTAAGTTCTGTCTCAAAGGTTGTTTCCTCTTGAAGCAGCCCTAAGCAGAGCCTGCCTAAAGACATTTTCATTGGAAAGGTGTGAAAAGCGTCCAAAAGTACTGGTTTTGTGAAATCTCGGCAAACCTTTTTTCACCCAATCTTGATGAGACATTGTGGTAGTGATCAGTTCACTAAGTCCACTTGGGTGCCCAATTTTCACTCTTCTAGGTTGAAGCGTTCGTTTCCAGTAAGAGTTTGAATTTTAGGTTTCACTGTGTTTTCTCCTATATAGATAGATGTGTTTGGAACTCTAAATGAAACACGGTTTGTGCTAGCTCTTTGAAAATTGACAAAATAAAGTAGTTCTAAGTTCTGTCTCAAAGGTTGTTTCCTCTTGAAGCAGCCCTAAGCAGAGCCTTCCTAAAGACATTTTAATTGGAAAGGTGTGCCAAGCGTCCAAATGTACTGGTTTTCTGAAATCTCGGCAAACATTTTTTCACCCAATATTGATGATTCTCTGTGGTAGTGACCAGTTCACTAAGCCCACTTGGCTGCCCAATTTTCACTCTTCTAAGTTGAAGCATTCGTTTCCAGTAAGAGTTTGAATTTTTAGGTTTCACTGTGTTTTCTCCTATATAGATAGATGTGTTTGGAACTCTAAATGAAACACGGTTTGTGCTAGCTCATTGAAAATTGATAACATAAAGTCGTTCTAATTTCTGTCTCTAATGTTTGTTTCCTCTTGAAGCAGCCCTAAGCAGAGCCTGCCTAAAGACATTTTCATTGGAAAGGTGTGCCAAGCGTCCAAAAGTACTGGTTTTCTGAAATCTCGGCAAACCTTTTTTCACCCAATCATGATGAGACATTGTGGTAGTGATCAGTTCACTAAGTCCACTTGGCTGCCCAATTTTCACTCTTCTAGGTTGAAGCGTTCGATTCCAGTAAGAGTTTGAATTTTTAGGTTTCACTCTGTTTTCTCCTATATAGATAGATGTGTTGGGAACTCTAAATGAAACACGGTTTGTGCTAGCTGTTTGAAAATTGACAAAATAGTGTGGTTTTCGGTTCTGTCTCCATGGTTTGTTTTTTCTTGAAGCAGCCCTAACTAGAGACTGCCTAAGTACACTTTCATTGGAAAGGTGTGCCAAGCGTCCAAAAGCACTGGTTTTCTGAAATCTCGGCAAACATTTTTTTCACCCAATCTTGATGATTCTCTGTGGTAATGATCAGTTCACTAAGCCCACTTGGCTGCCCAATATTCACTCTTCTAGGTTGAAGCGTTCGTTTCCAATAAGAGTTTGAATTTTTAGGTTTCACTCTGTTTTCTCCTATATAGATAGATGTGTTGGGAACTCTAAATGAAACACGGTTTGTGCTAGCTCTTTGAAAAATGACAAAATAAAGTCGTTTTAGGTTTTGTCTCTATGGTTTGTTTCCTCTTGAAGCAGCCCTAACTGGAGACTGCCTAAATACACTTTCATTGGAAACGTGTGCCAAGCGTCCAAAAGTACTGGTTTTCTGAAATCTGGGCAAACATTTTTTCACCCAATCTGGATGATTCTCTGTGGTAGTGATCAGTTCACTAAGTCAACTTGGCTTCCCAATTTTCACTCTTCTAGGTTGAAGCGTTCGTTTCCAGTAAGAGTTTGAATTTTTAGGTTTCACTCTGTTTTCTCCTATATAGATAGATGTGTTGGGAACTCTAAATGAAACACGGTTTGTGCTAGCTCTTTGAAAATTGACAAAATAAAGTAGTTTTAGGTTCTGTCTCTATGGTTTGTTTCCTCTTGAAGCAGCCCTAACTGGAGACTGCCTAAATACACTTTCATTGGAAACGTGTGCCAAGCGTCCAAAAATACTGGTTTTCTGAAATCTCGGCAAACCTTTTTTCACCCAATCTTGATGAGACATTGTGGTAGTGATCAGTTCACTAAGTCCACTTGGCTGCCCAATTTTCACTCTTCTAGGTTGAAGCGTTCGTTTCCAATAAGAGTTTGAATTTTTACTTTTCACTCTGTTTTTTCCTATATAGATAGATGTGTTGGGAACTCTAAATGAAACACGGTTTGTGCTAGCTCTTTGAAAATTGACAAAATAAAGTAGTTCTAAGTTCTGTCTCTAAGGTTTGTTTCCTCTTGAAGCAGCCCTAAGCAGAGCCTGCCTAAAGACATTTTCATTGGAAAGGTGTGCCAAGCGTCCAAAAGTACTGGTTTTCTGAAATCTCGGCAATCATTTTTTCACCGAATATTGATGATTCTCTGTGGTAGTGACCAGTTCACTAAGCCCTCTTGGCTGACCAATTTTCACTCTTCTAAGTTGAAGCGTTCGTTTCCAGTAAGAGTTTGAATTTTTAGGTTTCACTCTGTTTTCTCCTATATAGATAGATGTGTTTGGAACTCTAAATGAAACACGGTTTGTGCTAGCTCTTTGAAAATTGACAAAATAAAGTAGGTTTAGGTTCTGTCTCTATGGTGTGTTTCCTCTTCAAGCAGCCCTAACTGGAGACTGCCTAAATACACTTTCATTGGAAACGTGTGCCAAGCGTCCAAAAGTACTGGTTTTCTGAAATCTCGGCAAACATTTTTTCACCCAATCTGGATGATTCTCTGTGGTAGTGATCAGTTCACTAAGCCCACTTGGCTGCCCAATTTTCACTCTTCTAGGTTGAAGCGTTCGTTTCCAGTAAGAGTTTGAATTTTTAGGTTTCACTCTGTTTTCTCCTATATAGATAGATGTGTTGGGAACTCTAAATGAAACACGGTTTGTGCTAGCTCTTTGAAAATTGACAAAGTAGTTCTAAGTTCTGTCTCAAAGGTTGTTTCCTCTTGAAGCAGCCCTAAGCAGAGCCTGCCTAAAGACATTTTCATTGGAAAGGTGTGAAAAGCGTCCAAAAGTACTGGTTTTGTGAAATCTCGGCAAACCTTTTTTCACCCAATCTTGATGAGACATTGTGGTAGTGATCAGTTCACTAAGTCCACTTGGCTGCCCAATTTTCACTCTTCTAGGTTGAAGTGTTCGATTCCAGTAAGAGTTTGAATTTTTAGGTTTCACTCTGTTTTCTCCTATATAGATAGATGTGTTGGGAACTCTAAATGAAACACGGTTTGTGCTAGCTCTTTGAAAATTGAAAAATAGAGTGGTTTTAGGTTCTGTCTCCATGGTTTGTTTTTTCTTGAAGCAGCCCTAACTAGAGACTGCCTAAGTACACTTTCATTGGAAAGGTGTGCCAAGCGTCCAAAAGCACTGGTTTTATGAAATCTCGGCAAACATTTTTTCACCCAATCTTGATGATTCTCTGTGGTAATGATCAGTTCAATAAGCCCACTTGGCTGCCCAATATTCACTCTTCTAGGTTGAAGCGTTCGTTTCCAATAAGAGTTTGAATTTTTAGGTTTCAATCTGTTTTCTCCTATATAGATAGATGTGTTGGGAACTCTAAATGAAACACGGTTTGTGCTAGCTCTTTGAAAATTGACAAAATAAAGTAGTTTTAGGTTCTGTCTCTATGGTTTGTTTCCTCTTCAAGCAGCCCTAACTGGAGACTGCCTAAATACACTTTCATTGGAAACGTGTGCCAAGCGCCCAAAAGTACTGGTTTTCTGAAATCTCGGCAAACATTTTTTCACCCAATCTGGATGACTCTCTGTGGTAGTGATCAGTTCACTTAGTCAACTTGGCTTCCCAATATTCACTCTTCTAAGTTGAAGCGTTCGTTTCCAGTAAGAGTTTGAATTTTTAGGTTTCACTCTGTTTTCTCCTATATAGATAGATGTGTTGGGAACTCTAAATGAAACACGGTTTGTGCTAGCTCTTTGAAAATTGACAAAATAAAGTAGTTTTAGGTTCTGTCTCTATGGTGTGTTTCCTCTTCAAGCAGCCCTAACTGGAGACTGCCTAAATACACTTTCATTGGAAACGTGTGCCAAGCGTCCAAAAGTACTGGTTTTCTGAAATCTCGGCCAACATTTTTTCACCCAATCTGGATGATTCTCTGTGGTAGTGATAAGTTCACTAAGCCCACTTGGCTGCCCAATTTTCACTCTTCTAAGTTGAAGCGTTCGTTTCCAGTAAGAGTTTGAATTTTTAGGTTTCACTCTGTTTTCTCCTATATAGATAGATGTGTTTGGAACTCTAAATGAAACACGGTTTGTGCTAGCTCTTTGAAAATTGACAAAATAAAGTAGTTCTAAGTTCTGTCTCAAAGGTTGTTTCCTCTTGAAGCAGCCCTAAGCAGAGCCTGCCTAAAGACATTTTCATTGGAAAGGTGTGTCAAGCGTCCAAAAGTACTGGTTTTCTGAAATCTCGGCAAACCTTTTTTCACCCAATCTTGATGAGACATTGTGGTAGTGATCAGTTCACTAAGTCCACTTGGCTGCCCAATTTTCACTCTTCTAGGTTGAAGCGTTCGTTTCCAATAAGAGTTTGAATTTTTAGGTTTCACTCTGTTTTCTCCTATATAGATAGATGTGTTGGGAACTCTAAATGAAACACGGTTTGTGCTAGCTCTTTGAAAATTGACAAAATAAAGTAGTTTTAGGTTCTGTCTCTATGGTTTGTTTCCTCTTGAAGCAGCCCTAACTGGAGACTGCCTAAATACACTTTCATTGGAAACGTGTGCCAAGCGTTCAAAAATACTGGTTTTCTGAAATCTCGGCAAACCTTTTTTCACCCAATCTTGATGAGACATTGTGGTAGTGATCAGTTCACTAAGTCCACTTGGCTGCCCAATTTTCACTCTTCTAGGTTGAAGCGTTCGTTTCCAATAAGAGTTTGAATTTTTATTTTTCACTCTGTTTTTTCCTATATAGATAGATGTGTTGGGAACTCTAAATGAAACACGGTTTGTGCTAGCTCTTTGAAAATTGACAAAATAAAGTAGTTCTAAGTTCTGTCTCTAAGGTTTGTTTCCTCTTGAAGCAGCCCAAAGCAGAGCCTGCCTAAAGACATTTTCATTGGAAAGGTGTGCCAAGCGTCCAAAAGTACTGGTTTTCTGAAATCTTGGCAATCATTTTTTCACCCAATATTGATGATTCTCTGTGGTAGTGACCAGTTCACTAAGCCCACTTGGCTGCCCAATTTTCACTCTTCTAAGTTGAAGCGTTCGTTTCCAGTAAGAGTTTGAATTTTTAGGTTTCACTGTGTTTTCTCCTATATAGATAGATGTGTTTGGAACTCTAAATGAAACACGGTTTGTGCTAGCTCTTTGAAAATTGACAAAATAAAGTAGTTTTAGGTTCTGTCTCTATGGTTTGTTTCCTCTTCAAGCAGCCCTAACTGGAGACTGCCTAAATACACTTTCATTGGAAACGTGTGCCAAGCGTCCAAAAGTACTGGTTTTCTGAAATCTCGGCAAACATTTTTTCACCCAATCTGGATGATTCTCTGTGGTAGTGATCAGTTCACTAAGCCCACTTGGCTGCCCAATTTTCACTCTTCTAGGTTGAAGCGTTCGTTTCCAGTAAGAGTTTGAATTTTTAGGTTTCACTCTGTTTTCTCCTATATAGATAGATGTGTTGGGAACTCTAAATGAAACACGGTTTGTGCTAGCTCTTTGAAAATTGAAAAAATAAAGTAGTTCTAAGTTCTGTCTCAAAGGTTGTTTCCTCTTGAAGCAGCCCTAAGCAGAGCCTGCCTAAAGACATTTTCATTGGAAAGGTGTGCCAAGCGTCCAAAAGTACTGGTTTTCTGAAATCTCGGCAAACCTTTTTTCACCCAATCTTGATGAGACATTGTGGTAGTGATCAGTTCACTAAGTGCACTTGGCTGCCCAATTTTCACTCTTCTAGGTTGAAGCGTTCGTTTCCAATAAGAGTTTGAATTTTTAGGTTTCACTCTGTTTTCTCCTATATAGATAGATGTGTTGGGAGCTCTAAATGAAACACGGTTTGTGCTAGCTCTTGGAAATTGACAAAATAGAGTGGTTTTAGGTTCTGTCTCCATGGTTTGTTTTTTCTTGAAGCAGCCCTAACTAGAGACTGCCTAAGTACACTTTCATTGGAAAGGTGTGCCAAGCGTCCAAAAGCACTGGTTTTCTGAAATCTCGGCAAACATTTTTTCACCCAATCTTGATGATTCTCTGTGGTAATGATCAGTTCACTAAGCCCACTTGACTGCCCAATATTCACTCTTCTAGGTTTAAGCGTTCGTTTCCAATAAGAGTTTGAATTTTTAGGTTTCACTCTGTTTTCTCCTATATAGATAGATGTGTTGGGAACTCTAAATGAAACACGGTTTGTGCTAGCTCTTTGAAAATTGACAAAATAAAGTAGTTTTAGGTTCTGTCTCTATGGTTTGTTTCCTCTTGAAGCAGCCCTAACTGGAGACTGCCTAAATACACTTTCATTGGAAACGTGTGCCAATCGTCCAAAAGTACTGGTTTTCTGAAATCTCGGCAAACATTTTTTCACCCAATCTGGATGATTCTCTGTAGTAGTGATCAGTTCACTAAGTCAACTTGGCTTCCCAATATTCACTCTTCTAGGTTGAAGCGTTCGTTTCCAGTAAGAGTTTGAATTTTTAGGTTTCACTCTGTTTTCTCCTATATAGATAGATGTGTTGGGAACTCTAAATGAAACACTGTTTGTGCTAGCTCTTTGAAAATTGACAAAATAAAGTAGTTTTAGGTTCTGTCTCTATGGTGTGTTTCCTCTTCAAGCAGCCCTAACTGGAGACTGCCTAAATACACTTTCATTGGAAACGTGTGCCAAGCGTCCAAAAGTACTGGTTTTCTGAAATCTCGGCCAACATTTTTTCACCCAATCTGCATGATTCTCTGTGGTAGGGATAAGTTCACTAAGCCCACTTGGCTGCCCAATTTTCACTCTTCTAAGTTGAAGCGTTCGTTTCCAGTAAGAGTTTGAATTTTTAGGTTTCACTCTGTTTTCTCCTATATAGATAGATGTGTTTGGAACTCTAAATGAAACACGGTTTGTGCTAGCTCTTTGAAAATTGACAAAATAAAGTAGTTCTAAGTTCTGTCTCAAAGGTTGTTTCCTCTTGAAGCAGCCCTAAGCAGAGCCTGCCTAAAGACATTTTCAGTGGAAAGGTGTGCCAAGCGTCCAAAAGTACTGGTTTTCTGAAATCTCGGCAAACCTTTTTTCACCCAATCTTGATGAGACATTGTGGTAGTGATCAGTTCACTAAGTCCACTTGGCTGCCCAATTTTCACTCTTCTAGGTTGAAGCGTTCGTTTCCAATAAGAGTTTGAATTTTTAGGTTTCACTCTGTTTTCTCCTATATAGATAGATGTGTTGGGAATTCTAAATGAAACACGGTTTGTGCTAGCTCTTTGAAAATTGACAAAATAAAGTAGTTTTAGGTTCTGTCTCTATGGTTTGTTTCCTCTTGAAGCAGCCCTAACTGGAGACTGCCTAAATACACTTTCATTGGAAACGTGTGCCAAGCGTTCAAAAATACTGGTTTTCTGAAATCTCGGCAAACCTTTTTTCACCCAATCTTGATGAGACATTGTGGTAGTGATCAGTTCACTAAGTCCACTTGGCTGCCCAATTTTCACTCTTCTAGGTTGAAGCGTTCGTTTCCAATAAGAGTTTGAATTTTTATTTTTCACTCTGTTTTTTCCTATATAGATAGATGTGTTGGGAACTCTAAATGAAACACGGTTTGTGCTAGCTCTTTGAAAATTGACAAAATAAAGTAGTTCTAAGTTCTGTCTCTAAGGTTTGTTTCCTCTTGAAGCAGCCCTAAGCAGAGCCTGCCTAAAGACATTTTCATTGGAAAGGTGTGCCAAGCGTCCAAAAGTACTGGTTTTCTGAAATCTCGGCAAACATTTTTTCACCCAATCTGGATGATTCTCTGTGGTAGTGATCAGTTCACTAAGCCCACTTGGCTGCCCAATTTTCACTCTTCTAGGTTGAAGCGTTCGTTTCAGTAAGAGTTTGAATTTTTAGGTTTCACTCTGTTTTCTCCTATATAGATAGATGTGTTGGGAACTCTAAATGAAACACGTTTGTGCTAGCTCTTTGAAAATTGACAAAATAAAGTAGTTCTAAGTTCTGTCTCAAAGGTTGTTTCCTCTTGAAGCAGCCCTAAGCAGAGCCTGCCTAAAGACATTTTCATTGGAAAGGTGTGCCAAGCGTCCAAAGTACTGGTTTTCTGAAATCTCGGCAAACATTTTTTCACCCAATCTTGATGAGACATTGTGGTAGTGATCAGTTCACTAAGTCCACTTGGCTGCCCAATTTCACTCTTCTAAGTTGAAGCGTTCGTTTCCAGTAAGAGTTTGAATTTTTAGGTTTCACTGTGTTTTCTCCTATATACATAGATGTGTTTGGAACTCTAAATGAAACACTGTTTGTGCTAGCTCTTTGAAAATTGACAAAATAAAGTAGTTTTAGGTTCTGTCTCTATGGTTTGTTTCCTCTTCAAGCAGCCCTAACTGGAGACTGCCTAAATACAACTTTCATTGGAAACGTGTGCCAAGCGTCCAAAAGTACTGGTTTTCTGAAATTTCGGCAAACATTTTTTCTCCCAATCTGGATGATTCTCTGTGGTAGTGATCAGTTCACTTAGCCCACTTGGCTGCCCAATTTTCACTCTTCTATGTTGAAGCGTTCGTTTCCAGTAAGAGTTTGAATTTTTAGGTTTCACTGTGTTTTCTCCTATATAGATAGATGTGTTTGGAACTCTAAATGAAACACGGTTTGTGCTAGCTCTTTGAAAATTGACAAAATAAAGTAGTTCTAAGTTCTGTCTCAAATGTTGTTTCCCCTTGAAGCAGCCCTAAGCAGAGCCTGCCTAAAGACATTTTCATTGGAAAGGTGTGCCAAGCGTCCAAAAGTAGTGGTTTTCTGAAATCTCGGCAAACCTTTTTTCACCCAATCTTGATGAGACATTGTGGTAGTGATCAGTTCACTAAGTCCACTTGGCTGCCCAATTTTCACTCTTCTAGGTTGAAGCGTTCGTTTCCAATAAGAGTTTGAATTTTAGGTTTCACTCTGTTTTCTCCTATATAGATAGATGTGTTGGGAACTCTAAATGAAACACGTTTTGTGCTAGCTCTTTGAAAATTGACAAAATAGAGTGGTTTTAGGTTCTGTCTCCATGGTTTGTTTTTTCTTGAAGCAGCCCTAACTAGAGACTGCCTAAGTACACTTTCATTGGAAAGGTGTGCCAAGCGTCCAAAAGCACTGGTTTTCTGAAATCTCGGCAAACATTTTTTCACCCAATCTTGATGATTCTCTGTGGTAATGATCAGTTCACTAAGCCCACTTGACTGCCCAATATTCACTCTTCTAGGTTGAAGCGTTCGTTTCCAATAAGAGTTTGAATTTTTAGGTTTCACTGTGTTTTCTCCTATATAGATAGATGTGTTTGGAACTCTAAATGAAACACGGTTTGTGCTAGCTCTTAGAAAATTGACAAAATAAAGTAGTTTTAGGTTCTCTCTCTATGGTTTGTTTCCTCTTGAAGCAGCCCTAACTGGAGACTGCCTAAATACACTTTCATTGGAAACGTGTGCCAATCGTGCAAAAGTACTGGTTTTCTGAAATCTCGGCAAACATTTTTTCACCCAATCTGGATGATTCTCTGTGGTAGTGATCAGTTCACTAAGTCAACTTGGCTTCCCAATATTCACTCTTCTAGGTTGAAGCGTTCGTTTCCAGTAAGAGTTTGAATTTTTAGGTTTCACTCTGTTTTCTCCAATATAGATAGATGTGTTGGGAACTCTAAATGAAACACGGTTTGTGCTAGCTCTTTGAAAATTGACAAAATAAAGTAGTTTTAGGTTCTGTCTCTATGGTGTGTTTCCACTTCAAGCAGCCTAACTAAAGACTGCCTAAATACACTTTCATTGGAAACGTGTGCCAAGCGTCCAAAAGTACTGGTTTTCTGAAATCTCGGCCAACATTTTTTCACCCAATCTGGATGATTCTCTGTGGTAGGGTTAAGTTCACTAATCCCACTTGGCTGCCCAATTTTCACTCTTCTAAGTTGAAGCGTTCGTTTCCAGTAAGAGTTTGAATTTTTAGGTTTCACTCTGTTTTCTCCTATATAGATAGATGTGTTGGGAACTCTAAATGAAACACGGTTTGTGCTAGCTCTTTGAAAATTGACAAAATAAAGTAGTTCTAAGTTCTGTCTCAAAGGTTGTTTCCTCTTGAAGCAGCCCTAACTGGAGACTGCCTAAATACACTTTCATTGGAAACGTGTGCCAAGCGTCCAAAAATACTGGTTTTCTGAAATCTTGGCAAACCTTTTTTCACCCAATCTTGATGAGACATTGTGGTAGTGATCAGTTCACTAAGTCCACTTGGCTGCCCAATTTTCACTCTTCTAGGTTGAAGCGTTCGTTTCCAATAAGAGTTTGAATTTTTATTTTTCACTCTGTTTTTTCCTATATAGATAGATGTGTTGGGAACTCTAAATGAAACACGGTTTGTGCTAGCTCTTTGAAAATTGACAAAATAAAGTAGTTCTAAGTTCTGTCTCTAAGGTTTGTTTCCTCTTGAAGCAGCCCTAAGCAGAGCCTGCCTAAAGACATTTTCATTGGAAAGGTGTGCCAAGCGTCCAAAAGTACTGGTTTTTCTGAAATCTTTGCAATCATTTTTTTACCCAATATTGATGATTCTCTGTGGTAGTGACAGTTCACTAAGCCCACTTGGCTGCCCAATTTTCACTCTTCTAAGTTGAAGCATTCGTTTCCAGTAAGAGTTTGAATTTTTAGGTTTCACTGTGTTTTCTCCTATATAGATAGATGTGTTTGGAACTCTAAATGAAACACAGTTTGTGCTAGCTCTTTGAAAATTGACAAAATAAAGTAGTTTTAGGTTCTGTCTCTATGGTTTGTTTCCTCTTCAAGCAGCCCTAACTGGAGACTGCTTAAATACACTTTCATTGGAAACGTGTGCCAAGCGTCCAAAAGTACTGGTTTTCTGAAATCTCGGGCAAACATTTTTTCACCCAATCTGGATGATTCTCTGTGGTAGTGATCAGTTCACTAAGCTCACTTGGCTGCCCAATTTTCACTCTTCTAGGTTGAAGCGTTCGTTTCCAGTAAGAGTTTGAATTTTTAAGTTTCATTCTGTTTTCTCCTATAGAGATAGATGTGTTGGGAACTCTAAATGAAACACGGTTTGTGCTAGCTCTTTGAAAATTGACAAAATACAGTAGTTCTAAGTTCTGTCTCAAAGGTTGTTTCCTCTTGAAGCAGCGCTACGCAGAGCCTGCATAAGACATTTTCATTGGAAAGGTGTGCCAAGCGTCCAAAAGTAGTGGTTTTCTGAAATCTCGGCAAACCTTTTTTCACCCAATCTTGATGAGACATTGTGGTAGTGATCAGTTCACTAAGCCCACTTGGCTGCCCAATTTTCACTCTTCTAGGTTGAAGCGTTCGTTTCCAGTAAGAGTTTGAATTTTTAGGTTTCACTCTGTTTTCTCCTATATAGATAGATGTGTTGGGAACTCTAAATGAAACACGGTTTGTGCTAGCTCTTTGAAAATTGACAAAGTAGTTCTAAGTTCTGTCTCAAAGGTTGTTTCCTCTTGAAGCAGCCCTAAGCAGAGCCTGCCTAAAGACATTTTCATTGGAAAGGTGTGAAAAGCGTCCAAAAGTACTGGTTTTGTGAAATCTCGGCAAACCTTTTTTCACCCAATCTTGATGAGACATTGTGGTAGTGATCAGTTCACTACGTCCACTTGGGTGCCCAATTTTCACTCTTCTAGGTTGAAGCGTTCGATTCCAGTAAGAGTTTGAATTTTTAGGTTTCACTGTGTTTTCTCCTATATAGATAGATGTGTTTGGAACTCTAAATGAAACACGGTTTGTGCTAGCTCTTTGAAATTGACAAAATAAAGTAGTTCTAAGTTCTGTCTCAAAGGTTGTTTCCTCTTGAAGCAGCCCTAAGCAGAGCCTTCCTAAAGACATTTTAATTGGAAAGGTGTGCCAAGCGTCCAAATGTACTGGTTTTCTGAAATCTCGGCAAACATTTTTTCACCCAATATTGATGATTCTCTGTGGTAGTGACCAGTTCACTAAGCCCACTTGGCTGCCCAATTTTCACTCTTCTAAGTTGAAGCATTCGTTTCCAGTAAGAGTTTGAATTTTTAGGTTTCACTGTGTTTTCTCCTATATAGATAGATGTGTTTGGAACTCTAAATGAAACACGGTTTGTGCTAGCTCATTGAAAATTGATAAAATAAAGTCGTTCTAATTTCTGTCTCTAATGTTTGTTTCCTCTTGAAGCAGCCCTAAGCAGAGCCTGCCTAAAGACATTTTCATTGGAAAGGTGTGCCAAGCGTCCAAAAGTACTGGTTTTCTGAAATCTTGGCAAACCTTTTTCACCCAATCATGATGAGACATTGTGGTAGTGATCAGTTCACTAAGTCCACTTGGCTGCCCAATTTTCACTCTTCTAGGTTGAAGCGTTCGATTCCAGTAAGAGTTGAATTTTTAGGTTTCACTCTGTTTTCTCCTATATAGATAGATGTGTTGGGAACTCTAAATGAAACACGGTTTGTGCTAGTTCTTTGAAAATTGACAAAATAGAGTGGTTTTCGGTTCTGTCTCCATGGTTTGTTTTTTCTTGAAGCAGCCCTAACTAGAGACTGCCTAAGTACACTTTCATTGGAAAGGTGTGCCAAGCGTCCAAAGCACTGGTTTTCTGAAATCTCGGCAAACATTTTTTCACCCAATCTTGATGATTCTCTGTGGTAATGATCAGTTCACTAAGCCCACTTGGCTGCCCAATATTCACTCTTCTAGGTTGAAGCGTTCGTTTCCAATAAGAGTTTGAATTTTTAGGTTTCACTCTGTTTTCTCCTATATAGATAGATGTGTTGGGAACTCTAAATGAAACACGGTTTGTGCTAGCTCTTTGAAAAATGACAAAATAAAGTCGTTTTAGGTTTTGTCTCTATGGTTTGTTTCCTCTTGAAGCAGCCCTAACTGGAGACTGCCTAAATACACTTTCATTGGAAACGTGTACCAAGCGTCCAAAAGTACTGGTTTTCTGAAATCTCGGCAAACATTTTTTCACCCAATCTGGATGATTCTCTGTGGTAGTGATCAGTTCACTAATCCCACTTGGCTGCCCAACTTTCACTCTTCTAGTTCAAGCGTTCGTTTCCAGTAACAGTTTGAATTTTTAGGTTTCACTCTGTTTTCTCCTATATAGATAGATGTGTTTGAAACTCTAAATCAAACACGGTTTGTGCTAGCTCCGTGAAACTTGACAAAATGAAGTAGTTCTAAGTTCTGTCTCTATGGTTTGTTTCCTCTTGAAGTACCCCATGCAGAGACTGGCGAAGAACACTTTCGTTTGAAAGGGGTTGCCAAGCTTCCAAAAAATACTGTTTGCTGAAATCTCAGCAAACATTTTTTCACCAAATATTGATGATACTTGGTGGTAATGATCAGTTCACTAAGCCACTTGGCTGCCCAATTTTCACTCTTCTAGGTTGAAGCGTTCGTTTCCAATAAGAGTTTGAATTTTTAGGTTTCACTCTGTTTTCTCCTATATAGATAGATTGTTGGGAACTCTAAATGAAACACGGTTTGTGCTAGCTCTTTGAAAATTGACAAAATAAAGTAGTTTTAGGTTCTGTCTCTATGGTTTGTTTCCTCTTGAAGCAGCCCTAA